>NC_051154.1:221699085-221768325 GCF_013339745.2 Dermacentor silvarum | reverse complement strand
GGCTCCGAGGTTTCGGCGCGCAATTCGGAAAAAAAAACCGGAAGTTTGACTTTTATTTACTCTTCATAGCTATCATATCATTAAAAATTAATTATGGGGTTTTACATGCCAAAACCACGATCTGATTATGAGGCACGCCGTAGTGTGTGACTCCGGAATAATTTTGCCCACTTGGTATTCTTAACGTGCACCCAAATCTAAGTACAGGGGTGTTTTCGCACTTCGCCCCCATCGAAATGCGGCCGCCGTGGCAGGGATTCGACTGCGCGACCTCGTGCTCAGCAACCCAACACCATAGCTCCTAAAAAACCATGGCGGGTTATCATATTACCGCGAAACCAACATAGATAGAACACTTAAACGATACCTTATCCATCTAAAATGATTTAGTGTTTCAGTTTAGCGTCCCTTTAAAAAAATGATCGTTGCCTAATTGGTAGTGCATTGGGATGATGTGCTGGAAGACAGATTTTCTATTCCACCGTCGGTCACGCATTTCTATTTACTGAAGAGGCCCGAAACACCCCTTGACACAAACCTATATACCTACAAGCCTAACCACTTAGCGCTAAGTTCCTTAAGTGAGACACAGTATGCTTTGAATTTAAAAGCGTACAAGTTCCTAGCGGTATCATTTGATGGTAGTGCGGCGTCATCCTGCGCCAAAGATGTCTTACTATAATTTCTTTCGCTTCGATGTCAAGGTACGAAACTTTTTCCTCACTGTCTCTACTCCCGCCATTGCTTTTGTGCAGAGACCAACCTGAATCCACCGATAAGCACCGAACATTTTTCGAAAACACTACTGTGAAACTGAATGTGTCCATTTTGCCACGCTGTAGCACCCGTGAGAGGTGCGCGTCAGCGGCCACAAGAGGTGTCAGCATGCTCGACGGAGCGAGCTTTTTCTCCGTGGTTATCCTGATTTCTTTGTCTGGAAGTGCCGGTTTATTTCGCGATTTCGGCCTTGCACTGTTCTGCTCTCGCTTTGGATGGCCTTGGCTCTATGAGCCC
This sequence comes from Dermacentor silvarum, assembly GCF_013339745.2. Taxonomy (NCBI): domain Eukaryota; kingdom Metazoa; phylum Arthropoda; class Arachnida; order Ixodida; family Ixodidae; genus Dermacentor; species Dermacentor silvarum. The sequence continues at coordinate 221,767,311 of NC_051154.1, read as the reverse complement.
ACTTTAACAAAACGCTTAGCGGAGCTAGCAGGCTAATTCTTCGTCGCAATCAGCATACATGTGTACATACTGTACACGACACAATTCTGAACTGCGAACGTAATGCCTTTTTTATTCATGAACGCGAAGAAATGAATTTTCGTAATTGTCGTTAACGCTAAATAAAACTTTAGCCCACCATGGTGGCCTTGCGGCTATGGCGTTGTGCTGCTGAGCACGAGGTCGCGGCGGTCAGATTTCGACGGGCGCGAAATGAAAAAACGCCCATCTGCTGGGCATTGCGTGCATGTTAAAGAACCCCAGTTGGTCAAAATATTCTGGAGTCCTCTACCACGGCGCTCCTCATGATAAGATTGTGGTGTTGGCTCGTAAGACCCCAAAATGTAATTTTTTTAATACTCTAAGGCAAGCTACTCTCATCATGTCACTTAGGTTCGATTGCGTTTTATTAAGTACATGCTCGCTTGCGAGACATTTTACATTTATCTCGAGCTCATATACTCCATTAAACGGCAGCCATCATAGTATGATGGGTCGTCTGACTCCATATCCGCCGGACTTCAGTATTACATGCAGCTCTCAGGCGCCTAATATATATTCTTTGTAAACCATGCGACACTGTTGTAAAAAAAAAAAAACACTGAACGAACAACTTTTCAAATTAAGCTGAAGTTCCCTTCGTGTTTCTAAAACAAAGCAAAGTAATGCGCGAACACGACGCGTATGACGTAAAATACGCCATTTAGATGAAAGTGATTATCTTGACTACCGAGCCTTAAGAGGAAACTTTATCTCGGAGCCAACGGCGACTTCTTTATTCAATCCCGCCGTGTTGGCTTAGTGGTATGACGTTGCGTTACAAAGAACGAGGTAGCAGATTCAATTTCCGGCCACTGCGGCCGTGTTTAAATAGGGGAAAAAACGCTCGCGTATTTATGTTTAGGTGCACGTTAAACAACCCCACGTGGCCAAAATTTCATTAGCAGTCCTCCAGCTACGGCATGCCTCATAATTAGATCATATTTATGGCCCCTACAACACCAGAAGTTATTCTGGTGTTTTAGGGGCCATGTTGCTCATCGTCCAGAATTAATTTTGAATTTTGTTGCTTATCCAAATACACGTGCAACGCACAAATCGTTTCACCAGGAAAGTTTTTCATCAGGAAAGTTTTTCATCGGGAAAGATAGCCATTCAAATAATTTAATAAAATCTATTGCACTATGGAAAACGAACCGAAGTCTGCGGGCCATAAGATTACAACTTTGTAACACGGCTCCAAGACTACAAACTCTATATGTTAGAATGTCTAAAGCGGACAGATAGGATGTATTCATTAACAGCATACGTGCATTTGTCACAATATTAGCATGGACACTGCGAACGTACTACTGAAAAATTGAGGGTTTCATTCAGAGTGGCGAATTAGATATATGATTTTGTCCGCTTCAAATGCCCCAAATTGTAAATGCCACAAACCTCATCAAACATGGTTCAGTGAAGGCAAAAAAAAAAACGATTTCTGCATTCCTATGTGTTTATATAGGAGATACCCCTTCCCCCTTGCAGGGTAGCAAACCGGACGTGCTTCTGGTTAACCTCCCTGCCTTTCCTTCTTTTTCCTCCTCCTCCTCCTCCTCCCAAGATAAAGCTTCCTGTTAAAGCGGTGCGGAAGCAGAAGTCTAAAATTCAATGTCATGAAAAGCAGTCGCAGGTGATACCATGCCGTTTTCATGATCCAAAACTGGCCTGTTTACTAGACCCGCACCTGTGCGTCGACACGAATTGGAAAGCACAAAGCAAGCTGCAAAAAGTTCAAGGCGAGGCAAACACGATGTATTCACGATCAATACTTGGAATTCAGGAGCCAACGAGAGCTTTTTATGCATCGCTTGTCATTTCCTTTCTGCGAATTTTTAGGCTGAATTGTCCACACCGCCAGCACGTGCCGGAAAGTCATAGTGTGATTCATTGCCATGGCGTTGGAGCAACTTTGCCTTGACGAATATATTCGGTATTTGTTTGCATATTCGAAGCTACCTTTTTTTTCGGATAAACGTTTTCGACTGTGTTAAAACATTTCATTATTCGAATACCGCTATCGAACAGATAGTGTTCCTAAATAGAGTTTTATATAATAGGAAAAAAATAATAAAAAAAAACTACGAAACATAGTGTTCAAGAGGGCAAGAACCTATGCTAATATTTTTTTTCCAATAAGGAACCAATGGGAAACAGATTTTATCTTAATTTTATTGTATTCAGTAGACAGTTTTAGTTTAGCGTTAGCGTAATAGCGGGGTTACGGGAAATAGCGTTACCGTTCCGCAAACGAACTTTGCAGAAAGAGAGTTTTAGTATAGCGTGATAGCGTAGTTTAGGTGCGGGACGCTATTCCATTACGCTTTGAATTTCGCATGCACAGGGCACCTAATTCTATGTGTGTGTGCGTCCGGAAAATGCGATAGACAGCGCAATGGAAGCCAGGAGGGCGTTGTATTTTTACTTCACATGTCCGTCGATCTGCAACGAAACAGACAAGCAGTACAAGCTGTCTACCATAGCCTCCGAAATCCTCCCATCTCACAGGCCATATGCCGTCGTCGCGCCTATCTCCCGACTTTAGCGACAGATGGCGCTCGGATCTCAGAAAAAATTTCTCTCGTTAGGCTTAGGCGCGTTCGAATCGAGAAGCGATCTCGAAAATTCCTCAAGATTAGCCATAACACTCTCTCGGCGAAGCGGCATGAGACTAAGCAAAAGCCGTTTACGCAGTCATTTGCTGCGAACGAAGTGAATTCTACAAAAACAACGCCAAATTCAGTTCGAAACGGGCGGCCGGGACCGCCGCCATGTTTTACGTACAATACGTACACCACGCTAACACGGTAACGTTAACTCTGAGAAATAGCGTGCGCACAGTAAACGGTATGGGTCGGTTAGCGTTCTGCGCATGCGCACTTCGATCCCGCTATTCCGGTACGCCCACTATTCCGGTAACCACGCTAAACTAAAACTGTCTAGTTATTCGGGAGGATTCCTCTGGTTTTGATTTACGCGTTGTTTACAAAGAGCGCATGACGCATCCACCATTTGCAAAAGTGGAGGTTGAGGCGCTCAGATTGGTTGATATTGGATGAAGGATAATAAAGGAGGCCATGAACTCCAAGATGTGAAGCGAACATGGGGCATCACAACGTCGGCCTCTGATCATGTACCTCCCATTGAAGAAATAACTGGGTGACAAGAAAGAAAAGAGAAACACGAAGAACATAGAGCAAGATGCAGAGGTTAAACGTTTTCAAACTTCAATATGTCGAAATGAAGACCACCCTAAGAAATTTTATTTAGCCATTAAGCATGGGCAAGAAAAGCAGTGAAGAAGTTTGTGCTTATGCATACGACGAAGACGAGGGAGGGAAACAAGGAAATGGCGAGGGCAACACAGCGCGTAACAATAAATTTGTTGAAGAGATGGAAGCAAGGAAGAAAAGTCGACAAATTAGAGACATCAGCGACCTTAGTGGTTGTGACCTAAATGAAGCGTGGTGAGAGAGCGCATTTCTTTCCTAAAAAACTATACACCGAGGAAACGAATCGTAAATTTCCCGAGGAGAGACAATTTATACTCCGATGAAATCACATGATGCCCGACGGGTACAATTATGTGTATGCTGAACGCCCATTCCAAATTTCACGCGAAATTTTATTATGAATTTATGAAAACAGTTCAAATTTCGGTGCGTTCATCCGAAGAAAAAAATATGATTTGCAACTAGGCTGTCAACATGGTATGGAGAGGAATATTGTATATCAGCATATGATAATATTATACATATATTAGTAAGCCGACGTCAATTATATAGGCCGAATCATTGCTCTTTAAAATACCTAGATGATGGGACCATTGCAAGTGTTATCCAAGTATTATGTCGTGATCTATTGTTTGATTCCGCAAAACAGACATGCGCTTAGTGGCACTGCTGTGTGGGTCAAAATGCCGTTACATGTATAGCCGGTCTGCACGGACTTGCGTTGTCTGCTGCGAGGGCATTGTAATGGCGGTGGTGGAAAAAGCTTTTGTTTTCTCCGCTCTATGGCGATGGTGAAGCTGAGGAACATGAATGGGCTAAAGTGGGCTGGTTGGTGCATGTTTATGAGAGAATCGAACAGCGCCACTGACGGGACGAAGCGAAGACGATAGACATAGTGCTGACTTACAACCAGTGTTTGTTACCTATCCTCTGCAATATATTGTGTAGAGTCGGTTAATTCCTGAACGAAATATTTCTTGCTGCGCGCGGAGAATGTATGAACGTTGTGTGATGATTTTATTTCGAAAGGTAATGGATTCCGTATTGCTATGGCAAAGAAGAGGGTTGTGAACCTGCTGTAATTCGTCCCTGCGGCTGGCAAAAGAAGGTTATTGCGCAGGGAAAAGAGGGCACTCTTGTTAGTTATGTGTTGAGGATCAATACATTCAATGGAGATGTGTGTGATGAGCCTATATACAATCATGGATAGTTTCTGACGGAATAATTGTCTCAACGGGATAATCTTAAGATTAGGAAACAGTGACCTACAGGACAAATCACATGGGCTCAAAGTCATTGGTCTTATAGCTTGCTTCTGAAGTCGCTGCAGACGTTCAATATGTGTTAAATACGTATTGGCCCACGACGATACACAATACGAAAGATGGTTATGAATATAAGCAAAATAAAAATATCGTGCGATGCGACGTGGAAAATAAGTTCTTGTCTTGATAATGTGCATGCCAAATGCAATCCTTTTCACCAGTGATCACGTGGGCGTGTCCATGAAATTTTAGCTCAGTATCTAAGATGACGTCAAGAAACCACACTCCGTTCGAAGCCTGTATGAGGTACTCACCAATGTGAATAAAAGGTGGGACGTTGATGGAAATTCTCAGGGAATTGAACACCATAAATGGGGTTTTAGTGGGATTAATGTGCACATCATTACTTTTGCACCATAAAATAATATTGTTTAAGTCGGTGTTAAGGTTAGACTAGAGCGTGGCAACTGATTTACTGGATGTAAAGATGGTCGTGTCATCAGCATAAAGTCTGCACTTGGTCTTGGCAAGAATAGTAGATAGGTAATTAATAAGCATTAAAAATAAAAATGGGCCTGAAATTGATCCCTGTGGGACTCCTGAGTTAATTAGCTTGGATGATGAGAGATGGCTATTAGCCTGTACCAATTAAGACCGGTCACTCAAGTAGTTTCTAATAAAATTTAGTGGAGGACAAGATGTGCCGAATTATTTGAATTTAACAAACAGTATGCGATGGTTTATGGTGTCGAAGACCTTCGTCAGATCGATAAATATAGATCCCACAATTAGATCTCTGTCAATAGCTTGCCTAATTTCTTCGGTTAAAATAATAAGTGCCAGTTCAGTTGAATTTAGTGGGCGAAATCCGAATTGCTTAGGAGACAATAGGTTAAAGTTCTTCAAGTAACGCATTAATCGAGTGTGGAATAGCTTTTCAATCACTTTACCAAAGAAAGGAAGAATAAAAATTGGCCTGTAATTCCCTACTAAAGTCTGATCACCTTTCTTGAAAGCCGGAACTATTCTATACCAGCTTTAAGACAGCTCGGAAACACCCCTGCAGATAACAATTTGTTAATGATTAGTGCCAAATTTCACCCGAAATTAGTTTTACTTTACAAGGATCCATATGGTCTAAGCCAGCACTTGTAGACTTCAAAGATGTGATGACCCGATGAACTTCATCTGCAGTCATGGAATGCAGATAAAAGGAATGACTACGCCGAGGTATATCAGGTAAAGTACATGGCTGCTGCTGCGTATCCATACATGCGCGAAAGTTCTAATTGAATGGATTAGCTATTCTACTAGGATCAGCATACATTTCGGCGTCTTGCTTTATTTTTATTGTGGTCTCTGAGCATTCATTTTTGTTCAGAAACTCGTTAATAATTACCAGCAGAGCGTCGTGTTGCTTGTATTTTTTACATTAAGATGCCGGTAATAATTGCGCTTAGCACGCCTTAATAAAAAAGATAACGTTGCAGAATATTTCGGAAAGTAATGCATGGTTAAAAGGCTGCGGCTTAAATTTTTTGTGACGGCTAATCTTTATAATAATGGACTTTACCAGCGAGTTACTAATCCATGGATTTCTGGGTGAACGAAACCACCTCGTCATAGTAGTGTAAGTGGTGCAGCTTTCTGTACTCGTAACTATTGTTTCCGAGAAAGACGCAAAAGCCTTTTCTGCACAGTCCTCCTTAATCACCGATAGATGTCCAGTCTCCTGCACGAAATAAGTGCACAAATTGGACCAAGTCAAATTGCCACTTTGTCAAAATATTATTACTCTTTATATTTGTAGAGCCTAAGATGAAAAAAAATTAGATTATGGCTTGTAATGCAATAATCTACCACTCCTGCAATGTGATCAGATGAAATCTTGAAGATAATATCATCTATTAGTGTAGTGGAGCCTAGTAAATCATTCCTAGTTGGAGCTGAAATATGCAGGGAAAAAAGCCACAACTGTATAAACAGTGCATGTACTCTAAACATGCTGCATGATCAGGATTGACGATGTTAATGCGAATGTCACCCCATAAAACAATGTTCTTACTTTTTATTGCCAAGTTATTAGGAATGCTGCTTAACTGACTGCAAAATTCTGGACAAGAAAAGGAGTAACTACACCATGGCCGGTATTTTATAGCGATGTCTTTCCGATGCTAATGCCTTTTCGCGATTTTCGCGCTTGGTCAGTGGTCAGAGCGACGGTCCGCTCACGTTATCAACGGGATCAGCCGGCCGTGAGCGGCGGATGATAAGACTAGTATAGAATAAAGCATAAAGCATCGCTACAAAGTACCGGCCCATAAGTAAAGGTCACAAACAAATAAATCGTGACCTAGTGTTTAGACACTGGGCACACGCCGGGCACGGCGTGTGCTTTTTGACCCGGGCCCGAGCCGGGCTCGGGTTTTTTGACGCGGGCCCGGGCCGGGCTCGGGCTTTCTGCGAGTTGTTCTCGGGCTTCTCAACTCTGAAAAACATGTATTTTTCAGTCTCGGGCCGGGTTCGGGCCGGTTTCGAGTCGGGCTCGGGCCGGGCTCGGGCTTAAGGTAAAGGGGTGGCGGGCCGGGCCGGGCGGGTAACGTAGATTATTTCCGGGCCCGGGCCGGGCCCGGGTCTCGCCATAAAAATTTTGATCGGGCTCGGGCGGGCCGATCAATGTGAAAACGGGCCCGGGCCGGGCCCGGGCCGCAAAAATCGGCCCGTGCAGTGCTCTAATACATACATATATACAGAAAAGGGTCAAGAATCAGGCAAAAAATGCTTCACATTACATATAGCACCCATCATTGAACCGCGCGACCACTGCCCGCATTGTCGGCATCTCAACACCCGGATCTAAGTCGATGCTCGTATTTTACTATTTTGCACCTCCTGACAGCCTGCTCATGCGCCATGTCTACAAGTCGATAGCAATGGGCACCATATCGCCATAAAGTTTACTGTGCCGAACCGTTATGAACTTTTATTTTTCCTAACCGGAACTGAACCAGAATGAAATCGGCGCGCACTGAACTCGAACTCAACCTGTATTTTTTTTGGTTGGCCCCTGCGGGTAAGTGACTTTGGGAAATGAAAAATACGCATTGAATTTAGCGAAACCATATCAAATATGCCATCAATGAAAGAAAGAAAGGCGGCTTGAGAACGCTCATGAAGATGAACTTCTTCGATTGTGGAAGTATAGAGTGTATTGAGGTAATTTCTTGATTAATGCTAGAGGTGGGCGAATATGACCTTTTTAGAATACAAATCGAAGACGAATAGTAAGTATCGAATATCGCATGGAACATCGAATTGAATATTGAAATAGTCAAACGCAGCTGCATGCATTACTTCACTTAGAGCAGGATCACTTACTTCGGCATAATTAGGTATCACGCCTCTACTGGCTAGTGTAAAAAAGAGCTAACGATCAGGAACAAAGGAAACACAAGATCACTAATTGCCACGTAAAAAATTTGCGTAGCTTGAACTGGAGGCGCAATACTAAAGAGAAAGCGGAGCTGAAGGGCACCTAGCTATTCCTGGCTTTTGGGCGAGGCTAAGCCCTACCAAGTCATCCCAAGCATTTTCTGGAATTTATTGATTATTGATCGATTATCGATAAGCTATTGATTGGTTATCAATTGGCTATCGCAAGGTATTGGCCATGTATTTGGGCTAGGCTAAGCACTACCAAGTCATCTCCAGCATTTTCCGGAATTTATTGATTATTTCTTGATTCTCGATGAGCTATTGCTTGGCTATCGATTGGCTATCGATGACTGACCAAGCTTAAGTAGTCCTAACCATGCTTATCTAGACTTAGCCAGGCTCAGCTTCCCTAGTTCACTAGTGCCATTGCGCTTTGACCCTTTCTGCACTACCGCCAGGATCGGCCCACATTTTCTGTTAACGCGTGCCATGGACTTGCGGCCTGCTTAAACAGCTCCGCTGTTAAAACTGCACTTTCGAGCCTGGATGAAAACATGTTTTACAAGGAAGAATGGCTGCTGTATGACTAGCTTACTAAACACGCCAAATAAATGGTTGCCGGAAATATGTAGGACGCTTTGAAAAAAAAAAAAAGGAAGAAAAAAGCTGCATAAGGATTTGTGCGTCGTACACACTTATAAAATAGCCTGTTGCAAAGAAAAGATCACAGGTTGTAGCGTAAAAGATAAATGCGCTGCATGACTAGACTGCGAAAAACACTGAATGATATACTACAGGCAGAAATCATCGATTGCCATGCATGCTTCCGTCGCAAAACCGAGAAGAAAGCTTGCATTACCCATTGTGCGTCTGCATTGCTTCAAGAACGCTTGTCTCACTTGTGATAATTTGCCATCCTTTGTTAAGAGACAAGCAACATAACTAGACAATAACATTCGGCTGTTGCGAAATATTTGCTTAGTTTTGAATATTTGAAAATACCGAATAGTTCCCTCTACGAATACGAATAGGAATAGTTAGTGTGTAACTTAAATTCGTTTTCGCAACTTCGAATATTCGCCCACCATTAATTAATGCATTTTTGTCATTACATAGTAACAAAATAAAATTGAAAATTTGTTGAAGTGCAAGGGCTTGTATCTATAACGCATATTACTAATCTATAGAACCCAACATGCCGTACAATAATCTGCTATTGGTAAGAATAAGCAGGACATATACGCCGATCCGCTCTGATAATACTCGAATCCATTTAATCTGTGTACACATTAATTTGAAGATGCACGTGAACGTTACGACGAACGATAGTTGCATCTATCGTCGCTATTCTAGATTTATATTGCGGGGTGGGAGCGCGGAGGAACAATTCGAACGCTGTTTGACGACACGGGCCACTGTAAAATGTGAATGTAAACCTAAGTTCTCTCTACAATCGGCACTTTTATATTGAGAATGTTTATCTGTTTAGGGTGCGCGGGGATGCCGATGTGTTGACGGCCTGAATAAGATAAAGGCAACAGGAGCAAGATATATTGTTTACTTGTATTCACTGGGCAGTTCTTGCACATAAGACATTGTTTCTGAAAACCTCAGACCAATCTGGAGAAATATTGCGAAGCCTCGTCGGAGAAGCAAAGCTCTCTTCTATTAATGCATTCGATATTTTAAAGAATGTTTGTTCATTTGGAATCCTCGAACGCTTTGGAATCAGAGAACTCAGGCGACTCAAGAGTTTGCAAACCCCGACCATTGTTCATGGGGTAAAGAAATTCGAGACACCACCGTCTATGATACAATTTCATAATTGTTTTAGTAATAATCAATGTAACTTTTTTTTCTAGGGCTCCCTCTCTGTTTTCATTAGGCTTTCTTTAACGCCCAGCTTATTGGAAAGGTTGTCAGCGTTCGCTATATCACATTTATGAAGATAACCAAACTATAGAAGCTCCTTCGTGTTTGGTATGAATTTGAATTTATGGTTTGCGGTGACTATCGTGAAAATAATGGCCGCTGTTTGCTTTCCCAGTTTTAGCGACGCATCTATCTTTAAGGTGACGCTGTCAAAATGTCGAATAAAGTTCGGCCTAGGCTGCTAAAAACATGCATAAAGCATACGTTGGCCGGCTCACTCCTCATCGTGTTTTGTCATCTTTCCATGCTTTGTGTATCCATGGAGCAGAACGCTTCTTCATCCGTAATTTTGTTAGATGCAAAGTATTTTAGGATGCGCTAGAAGCCTCATACAATAATTTAATGGAGGTATTCCTTAGGACCACAGATTCGATAATTAACAGCAGCAAGGTCGTTTCAGCGCACTTATTCAAATGATCCGACGAAAAACGAGCGAGCTGCTCTATTTCTGAACCTGTGGCTCATCTCTCTGTAGATACGCTTATTTCAGATCTGGTCAACGGAAGTATAATTTGCTAAAGGTAGATTAAATAGCATGAAAAAATTTGTGAAATGAGGGACTATAAATTACTTTCTGGACACACCATTTCTGGTGGATGAATTGAATTGATGGAGTTCAACGTAGCAGAGCAAAACCTTGGGTGTGAAAGACGCCGGAGTAGGGGGGGTCTCCCGTATAATTTGAATGGCCGGGGGTTCTTTAATACGCGCCCAAAACAAGGTACACGAGTGCTCTTCACTTCCGCCAGCAGTGGAATGCGGCCACTGCGACGGGGAATCAAACCCGTGACCTCGTGCTCAGCCGGAGAACGCCATAACCGCTGCGCATGAGGGGTGGGCCTTTTCTGGCGCATCTTTACCAAAGAGGTGATGAAATTAGGAAATCTAACTGGAGGGAAAACTCACGCAATGCCAAACTTTATGTGCTGCAATTGTCAGTAACAACGACGAGGCTCAGCGATCGCATACTGAGCGCGGTCAACCTTTGGAAGTAAGCAAGAGCTTCACACGAAACCGAGTGACCCACAAAAGGAGTTGCACAACATGGGCCAACGGGGCTAGGAGTGCAGGCTGTCGCGTTGAAAGGAGCTTACTAGACGCGCCAGTAAATCAGCGACAAAACGAGACTCTCAAGGGAAATAAATTAAGCGATGAACAAAGCTGGGTAAGCAATAAATCATTTGGAACGACTATGACATTGCACTTAGCAAACGCACAAAGTTCTCACATCAGGAAACTAGCGGCGATGGCCCCAGACGGGGACCAATGGCACGGGGTTCATTTCACGGCTTCGCGCAAGCAACACTTGAGCCGAAAACGAAAATACGCGTGCCTACCTTCGTGAGCGATTGGTCTATTCTTGTTTTCTCCACGTGCGATGGCAGTTTTCAGGTGCGACGGATGTTTGTTCATACCCGCGGTGCATCCGTACACACGTGTCAGAGCGTTTGGAGTACCACGAATGACACGTGTGGCTTGAGGGAACCCTTTTTGAAGTTTTCTTCTTTTTTTTGCGTGAATAGTTCATGTCTGTAGCTTCTGTAGCTGCTATACAGGTTGTATTGCAGCTACGATGAGCAATTTAGCTCCTACCTGTATAAAAGAAACACTCAGTTATCATATAGTACCATTCGTTGAGCTCGTTACGTTCTGACATTTTCTATTGTTAAAGAAACAGATAAATCATGAAGGCTTTCCTGGTCTGCGCCCTGCTCGCCACTGTCGCCTCTGTGAGCTTTGCTCATCATCTCGATCTCTGCGGTGAGTATATGAGATAAATACTTGTATTACTCGTTAAAGAGTTGTGTATAAGCAATCGGATAACGAGTAATACAAGCATGCCCAAGTATCAAGTAGCTATAGCGACTTGATCACGCGTGCTAAAGTACCGGCTTTTCAGGTCTGAAAAAATTCATAGCCGCTTCTTTATAAGCCATTCAATGGCATGATACTTTAGACGCCTGAATATGTTTTCTCACCATCAATGGTAGGCGGAAAAACTATAGTGCATTGTCAGTATTTAATGAAATTCTTATTACAGCGGAAATACAGACGCTGAAGGTTTGTGTTTAGTTTCGCAGATTCATGTTAGAATGGTTCTCTACTCACGTTTTAACTTGCATCTTCTCTTTCTACCACACCCTGCTCATTCTTGAATCACATGTGTGTTACGCAGAGCAACTTTTACAGTCATAACGTAGAACAGAGCTCGAATCCACGAAGCCTTTCGCAATGAATAATACTTTGTAAGAAGGGAAATCGGCCATGAGTAATAGTGAAGTCAATGATTACCATGACGTAGACTTTAAGAAAGAGCTCAAAGCAATCAAATGTTTTGACAATCATACCCTATAAGCATATACTGGGTGTCCCAACAAACTTGAAGAGTAAAAAAAAAAATCCAGGGTTCTCGAGAAATCGTACCAACTGCATATTAACGATAGCCATGTGTACCTACAACGAGTATTTTATAATCTATAAATATAAAAAATTAATCGTTCTTATTGGTTAACTTGTTATTATTGCTTGATTTCACCCATTGCGCGCTTGAGCGCAGCACAATAGCAGTCGCGCAAGCGCCCTATCACGTGTTTTTTTTTGCCATTCCACGGGCTTTTAGTTTTTCTGGGCATCAACAAGCAGGCAAATTTTAGCACGCAAGAAATGCTTGAATGCGAGGTTATTTGAGGTGCTCTACAGATTTATAATTGGCATGTTAGAGATACAAGTAATAATTAAACGTTGACCAAATAAAAGCAATGAATTAATTATTATTTAGTGGTGAAAAATTACTGGTTGTAAGTACACAGGACTTCCACTAATATGCAGTTGGTATGATTTCTCTGTAGCTCTTGGTGTTTTTTTTTTATAAATCTTGGTCCAAGTTAGCTGGGACACCCAGTATAAAGCATATACAGCCAGCACTGTATGCGTTCGAAAAGGTGTCAAAAGGTAGATGGCGTTAATTTAACGCCAATTAAGAAATTAGTCAAGTGTACAGGTGCGGCCACTGCTAGAGGGAACACGGGAGGCCGTGGCAGTGCTCTGCGGAGCGCCACCACCGACACCTCGTGAAGTGTTGCTGCGCAGGTGCAATCAAAGCGATATAGGCGGAGCGCCCGGCGCGTCGTCGGCTACAGTTCCCCCGCTTCGCCGCTCCCGCTCGCACAGCTTCGATGTTCGCATAGCCATGTTGTCAATGGCAACGAAGTTTTTTGACTAAAGCGGGATTCACACGACAGGATGTATTGCCGATCCGGTGAACATATGAGCATGACGTAGCTCAGTGTCGACGAATCACCGAATCACGCCACACTCAAAAACACCGGAGACGGGGTGCTACCGGCGTCAGTTGCTGCAGCCCAACCGCTTCACGTTTGGTCTCGGACTAAATCAGCGCTCCGTCGCGTAATGTAGATCAAGCCTAAAGGCCAGGTCGTGTATGTGACTGCATTATTCTTGATGTAAAGGTGATAAAACGCGTAGTTGCATCTGCATTGCCGAGAATAAAGAAAAGCTAGAACACACCAACCCTTCGCAACGTCAGTGGGTTTATGGCAAATACTGAAAAACACACTGGTGCAGTTATAATGATCCCAACTTTGGTATATGGTCGTGTTATCTGTGACCCTTTATAAAGAACTGCGCGCGTTTTTGTGCCGCTTCATTGTAGCAGGTCACTGCGCAATGGCTAGAGGGTCAGAGGACGAATCCTGCGCGACTATTCCCGATGGTGATGCGATCAAGTATTAGACACTAGTTGTTCTCGTTCGCCTGGAACACAGAAGCAGCGAGTGTCGCTTCTGGAATACCTTACTGTTTGCTGCCACACTGGATTGTGGCACGATTGTCGTGGAGAGCAATGCAACCCAGCGCTAATCGCATCATGGGCTCAAACACAAGCTGGATTCATCGTCTACAGGGGAGGTATTCTGGAGTGATCACTCCCAGAGACTTTGGAGATACCTCGAGACTCGGCAATGGACTCGTCGAAGTGCATACCGCCGACGGCGCACTTGGTACATACTGTGTGAAGATCGCGAACTTGGCAAAACGCCAGAAACAATGTCGGCCTAAACGCGGATTCGTCTGGTGCAGAGTAACGCAAAATCACACGGAAGGGAAAATATCCACGAAAGTGATCACATAACAATACTGACCCAACTGTTTTCCCCCACAGCTTTTCGCATGGTCGGGTGACTCCTCCGATTGTCGCCCAAGTGCATTTGCCACAGTGCCAGCCATAGTCCTCGGAAAGTAATACCTTCCATTTATTTTCGAATAAATTGAAATCACGGAGCTTGAAATCAGCATTATATTTTACAAAGCAATAAAAAGGTTTCAAACGATACTTAGCAAATGAAAACTCCCTGGAAGTGTTATTCCTATTTACAATTCGGTGCGCCTGCATGTAGCATGATAAATCAGCCTGCATAGATTTGGCTTTCGCAGCACTTGCATGAAGACCTATAGATACACGCAGCGCCCGCGCGGCGAAGGTAGCGCAGGGGAGGAACCGTAGCAGACGACTCGCCGGGCGCTCCGCCTATCGCTTATGCGAGGCGCCGGCGGTGGCGCTTCGCGGAGCGCTGTCACGGGCTCCCGTGTTCCTTCTAGCAGTGGCCGCGCCTGTACGTTGCGTCACAAGCCTTGTCACACTGTATGTCTGACGACCCTCTGATTTTTTTTTCTTTTCGCAGAAAAGAATGATGAGCAATTGAAGACAGAGCTTGACTGTATCCGCGGCAAGCTTTCGGAAGAGGTAAGATGCGTTAATTCCTGCCTTTTGCATCACTGAACTCTCAGCGAGACAGTGCTGTCGCATTGAGGGGTCTGAAGAAGAAGAAGACAACGTGGAAGCACGAGACGGAATATTTAAATTACCCCTGCACCTGCCTACTCGAAAATTCATTCTGTAAGCGCAGGGAGAAAGATAAATCAATATAAATATTTGAGGTTTCTTTGCACACACTACAAATACTGATGCACACACCTGAGGCCCTATTGCTGCTCCTACTTGCAGCCGCTGATCTGAGAGGCGTTGCTGGCTGTAGTCTCCACTTTTGGCCGAATATATTGCACTCCATCTGAACTTTCTATAAGTGCCTGCAATTTTTGTTAAAACGTTAGAAGCGCTACTTGCTTATGGGGCTGGATTGGGCTTGTTATAACTGTTGAACGTACTGAGAAAAATAAACACTAACGATGTGGCCATTAGTTTTGTTCTTTACTGTTAGTTTCTGCTGCTCGTAGATCAGTCGGAAGCCAATTTACTTCATTTTTTTGTCTGAAAACGATACCATATATATGTTTTGGAGAAAGTAACGCCGTATCTTCGCCGCATCACATGGACATGGGTGAACGTATTTCAATGATTCGTCCTCGCGACTTATCAAAATGACTTGAAAATGGCCCACATCCTTCCAAGTGTATATGCGCTAATACAACCCGCCGTGGTTGCTCAGTGGCTATGATGTTAGGCTGCTGAGCACCAGGTCGCAGGATCGAATCCCGGCCACGGCGGCTGCATTTCGATGGGGGCGAAATGTGGGCGAAACGGGCGAAGACACCCGTGTACTTAGATTTAGGTGCACGCTAAAGAGCCCAGGTGGTTACAATTTCTCGAGTCCCCCACGACGACGTGCCTCATAATCAGATCGTGGTTTTGGCACGTAAAACCCTATAATTTAATTAAATTTTATGCGCTAATTCAGATAGGCCACAGATGCGTGTACTATCTGATCTGCATTAAACCGACATAATATAAAGGCACTTTTGTTTACAGTAGATGTACGCGTACCTTTAAAAGCTCATCTCTCCTTTATTTATGATAGCACAACAAATTTTATCAACTACGTTAGACAGTGCTCATGTTGTAGCATGTTTCATTATGACGAAATGTTCATCTTCGCTTCGTATATCCAAGATCATGTCGTTTGACTACGTGCTACAGGCAAAAAAAAGTTTTGACGAGGCCCAGAAGGCTCTCGGCTGCACGGACTGGAGCTGCGTCATCAAAATGCTGTGCAAGGACGGTGACCTGGTGAGTAGTCTCTCCGTTCTGAAAATTGTCCAGGAGATAGAAACCATGGAAACTTTTAGTATAGCATAGCTTCAGCGGTTAGCCCACATAGGACGGAATGTATGGAAGCACGTTTATGAAACGAGCACAGGACTCAGCAGTTTTGTCACTCTTTGATGATGTATAGTAGCTAAAGATTAGGTAGTGCTTCTCACCAAGAAGTTTAGAAAGGTTGACGGCAACAAGGTAGTGCTTGTTGGCAATGACGAGTACGTTTCGCCAATCTGCGTTCCCGCTCTTCGAGCTGTCAATTCATTCAGCCTTGCGCTGGCAGGTGCTAACTTCATGGTTTGCCTAGTGCGTAGGACGACATGCCCTGAAAACCCAGTGGAGACGTGTTCGATCCCTGAACCAGATCGACTACGACTACGACACCTGTTTTGCTCCCTTGGAACCCCTTTGGATTTTATTGCTAGCGTAGTGTTCCAGTCTGGTTAAGGCTAACTTTGATTTTAATATGTTTTCCAGCACCTTGCGCATTACCGTAAAATGTATTTCGTTAAAGTGCTACAGCAAGAACGAAAAAAAGGGAGGTCAAAATTTTAAAGTGTGGCCTCGTTGCTCTTCTTGTAGAATAAGTTAAGGAGACATCCTTAATTACCTCCCTTTGTGACATTGTAGGCGAGAGTATCGAGAGTTTGCTCCCATCGGAAGACACAAATTTAGCCCTAGACATCCAACCAGAGGTTGGACTGACGTTTAAGCTAACTTAAGAAAATGCTACATGTCGGGAACAGAATCTAAGCTATAAATTTATGCGCCACGCTAAAGCATTCGTTCATAAAGGTGTCATTGCACTTGACGTTTAGTTTTCGCGTAGGGCGCATGCAGCGCGAGCTATCGCATTTTCAAATAATAACGTATTGGCGCTGTAGTTCACGTGAACAAATTTATTGAGTTTTGTTGAACCTATTTCTTCGACAGATGGAGAATCTGAAGAAATATTTCACCGTGAGTACAAATTTCACATACTCTCGTTGCATAAATTTTTAGCCGTTGGCAACAAACTGTGTTTCACGTTGCTGATCCCCCTCTGCGCGTGATCAGCGGACACGACCTTCTGTTGCTCAGCTCAAGATCATGGGCAATACATCAGCGTAAAACCTTAGAGAGAGAGAGAGAGAGAAAATGATTTAATGAAAGGCAGGGAGGTTAACCAGGGCAGAGCCCGGTTGGCTACCGTACACTGGGGGAAAGGAAAAGTGGAGAGAGATAGAAACAGAAAGAAATAGATAGATAGAAATAGAGAGAATAGAAAGTCCGCTGTTGATATCGCCGACGTAGCAACAGGTCTCTGTCCTATCACGGATTCACGGATCATTAGGTGTATGACAAATCATTGCAGGTGGCCAAAATGAATCTACAGCCCTCCACGACGGCATATCCAGAAACCCAAATGTAGATTTTAAGCCCTATGATCTTGTTAGCCTTGTGACAAAAGGTGCCGACAAAAAAAAAGAAAAAGAAGACCAATATTACCATTAACATGACAACGCTAACATTTATCACGTCGTAGTGACGGTCAAGAACACAGTTGCGAAACTGTGAATGGCGACACTAACTCTTTATTGGGTGAACCAGTGCCCAGAAAACAAGCTACACTAAAGGCACAGCGATAGCGGCGAACATATTCGGCGATCGTGGAAATATCATCAGCGGCGAGACGCGTCGGCTTTTATACATGAGTCATCGAAGGTTCCAGAGTAATCCCTGGTGCCCGCGTGTCTTCCAGAAAGTACTAGACCACTCCCGTCGCTCAGACAATCAGACTACATAAGCGTCGGTGACAGCAGAAAATGGATAGAAGCATCGATAACGTTCAATAAACTTCCGATACATGCGGGCGCGTCCTGCGCCGAGCGATAACGTTTAACATTTGTTAGCCGGTGAAAAGCGGTCACCGGTAAAAGATAAACAAGTACACGTGTCAATATTTCCTTCGCATTAAAATGCAACTGTCATGGAACAGATCAAAATCCACTCGTATGGCCTCCCAGGCAGAACCACTGTGACGGAACATTTGTTTGGCAATGCTGAGAAGGAAGTATGCCAAAGCCGATGAATATAGTAACCACGCGAAACGTGAATGTTGTTGATATATCAGAAAAACGTGAAAAATGTAATAATCATGGAAACAATATTTTAACTGTTACTATGGCGCAGGTACAGTATTCATCGTCGATTATGTTTTCGAAATTAACAAGCATTGATGCCTAAGGCAAGAACGTAACAAAAGCAAACTCGTCTGCTAAAAGTGGTCGTTTAAGCTACCACAATTATCTGGACAATGACTTCACAGCGTTTTATTTAACTCAAAAAGCAAAAAAAAAAAAAAAACCAAAGTAAAGTATGCAAGTTTAAAAGAGAGTAAAACAACTCCATGTGTTGATTTTTTTTCAATTGTTGCGTAAGGAACTTATACTATCTAGCTGGTTTGTTCATTTCTCTGAAGCATCGTAATATTTCCAGTAATGTGAAAAGTTGGGCGAGTTGGTGACTAATCATCATATCGTGTGGGTGATGCAGCGCACTGAACGGGACACAGTGGAGAGAAAACAAGGAAAGCGAGTGTCGTGTTTCCATGTGTTCTCTCCGCTTTATCCTGTTCAGTCCGCTTTGTCCCGTTCTGTCCCGCTGACCCACAGAGTATCGTAATATTTATTGTTATTTCAGGTTAACTTTAATATATTGTTTATAGAAGGTCTGGATACGCTTAACGAAATATTTTCCACAATGCTGAGGTTAAAGCCCACAAACAATGAATGAATATTGGTTGTGGTACGCTTTTCCCAGTAATTGCTACATATTATTTTCCTTCTTTTCTACAGGACGATCAAATCACGGAAATTCACAACGCTGCCACCGCATGCGATCCCGACGCAGAGACCGAAGGCGGCCACTGAAAGCTGACAGCTCACATATTCAAGAACAGTTCCTGCATACAGACATCCAGATAGACTGATTTCAGGACCGCGTTCTGGATAGTCGCATATGCTTGAATATTTTTTTTTTGCAATGAGCAAAAATAAACACAGTTTTCCGTGAAAGGTTTTGATCTACTGAGAGACAATTTCTGAATACCGATCTAGGTGGCAAGAGCCAAGCAATGCGAAACCTGATTTAATTGTCAGTGATCAGCGTTCTTTGGCTCTGATTCTGAGGCCTTGCGTGATGTAAAAGCACAAAGGTTTGTTGCGGGCTCGACCAGCCAGAATGTTGAGAGGCCGCCATAGGGATACTAAGAACTTCCAAGGTGACGTTTTGAAGGAGTCATTGTACTCAATGAAGCTACTGAGTGTACAAAATACGCCCTGCGAGATTAGCAGCTAACAAATTGACCCTAACATCATGATCACAGAATTAACTGCATGCGTATCTAAACATATATATCTCGTAGTGTTACGCCTCTTCCTTTTTCTCTTCGGCCACTTCGTGTGTTGACAATGACTCATAGTTAGTGATACAGTAGGTATGGCGCATAAGACTCCAATTAAAAGGCCCCGTGTACGACTTCCGACTTGTCCAGAAGTGCATGCGCAGTTTTCATTGATCTGCTTTGCTACCATGTGACCAATGACGCATAATTTTTTGAGGCTCTGCAAAATCTGCGAGAATTTCTATTATCACCTCCGGCATAACTATAAAGCACATTCACGGCGGCCTGTAAGCATGGTTAACATTTGCAGGGCTGCAAAGATGTAAAGTTGAAAGAAAAAAAGGGGCGCCACTACGAGGTGATCCTTATTAGACTTTAAGTGTTGCCTGCTGATAGTGGTCCAGAAGGCTAATTTTTCACGTAGCTACCGCATACAATACGCACAACAAAGCAGCGTATCAAGCAGAAGCTGAACCCAAAACCAAGAAAAAGAGAAAACCGTTATTTTTGAGCGAACCTGAACTGAACCGGAACGATACATTTTTTTTTTCACTCCTGAGCGAAGTCGAAAAGAAAAAAATAAGACTTTTCGGTTCATGCCACCACATAGCACCCCAGTTGAGAATACCTAAATTTCTTTCTGTGCTGTAACTTGCCCTGTGGCCTTGTCCATTAATGGAAATATGCGGAATTGGTGGTTGCAGTTAGCGTGATTATAATCTTTCTTCGATGCAAGGTATAGGCTGTGCACTCCCACTCCCAGAATAGGTTGAAGACGTCGGCTCACTTTCTGGTGTTGGAGCTCCAACAGCATTCTCTAGATGTGTCTGTGCCGTCAGGTCCAGAACTCTTCCCTTTGGAAAACAATACCAGCCTCGCAGTTGTCAGAGCCGTGCTCGTCTTGACTCTGCTTAAGCAGACTTGTCCGTATTCTGCGGAGTGGCATCCAGATCTTCTGGTAGTAAGTTTTCCAATGCCACCTCGCGTTCTCCTCTGCCGTTCTACAATGTTCTAGAAGGATCATATTCTTCCTCTTCATCTGACATGAGCCCTGCTGCTTATTGTGTGTGTATCATGGACGGGAACTCAGAACCTGGACCTTGTGAGGGGTATCGTTCATTATGGCGTCCTTCGGTGCTGAAGTTGACCGAAACTGAATGTTGGCCGAAAAAATAGTGCCAGCGAGAGCACATGTGTTTCGCTCAATTAAATATTAAACCACTACAGAAGTAGGTTATATAAAAAGTCAGCTTTTACGAATTTCAAAAGCACACATAACTCTTAATGGAAAATGTCATTATATTGAACGGCTTCCTTGGCTTTCTTTTATTTTCTATATTTGGCCTATGCAATTCCTGCAGCAGCTGCGTATGGGCCACGAAATGCTCCGGTTGATATATTAATGACTGATAAAGCAGTGTAAATGAGAGCACATCTGTTGTGCGTAATAAAACAATAGATCATGACATAAGGGGTTTTAGAATAATGAACTTATCGAATTGAATATCGAATATTGTCTCATTTGTAAACCACGTGAAATAAACTTTGCGTGGAGTTCGTTTGGAAAAAAAAATTATTTACATTATTTTATGCATTCGTGTAACACTGTTTGCAGCTGGGTGTCCAGTTAACGGGGGAACGTTTGAACGAGAAAAGTGCTTTCATTTATACGGGGCACTATGGCAATGACTGTACCGAAACAAGAAATAGCACGTCCCCAGACGCAAGTGGAGAGCGGTTTTCGTTGAAGGAGAGAAATGTGGTACGACAACCGGATACAAACACGATGACACTGGCAAAATAATAAATGTATTTGCCTAAATCGAGGCCGGCCGCGGTAGCCCACTGGCTATGGCATTGCCCTTCTGAGCTCGAGGTCGCGGTTTCGATCCCGGCCGAGTCCGATGGGGACGGAATGCAAGAATGCTCGTGTACCATGCATTTACAGCGGTTGAAAGACTCTGAGGTGGTCAAAATTATTCCGGAGCCCCCACTACGGCGCGCCTTATAATCAGTTGTTTTATGGCACGTTAAACCCCAGTATTCATTTTTTTTAATCGAGAGAACAAGTTCGTATAACGCTGCCTATACGCGAAGCTTGTTGAACGACGGGAAGATTATTGAGTAGTAGTTATGTACGCAGTGCGATTGCTCAAATGATACCTCTGCGCTAAAACCGCGGTTCTCCTGCAGCACAATCAATCACACGAAATAGTCCTCACTTGCATCGGCAAGACTCGAATAAGTGTTATTATTTCTTATATTCACACAGAAACGAATATTCGATAATTTACAATAGTGACTTGTAAATTATCCTCCGCCGCTGACGTGAGAGCATGTAACGATCGCCGGCGCGCAGCTAGCGTGCACGAGCGAGCGACGGAGCAGGTGCACGCCGGGAGAGGAGAAGCGAGAGACGAGAGAGTGACCGTCACCCCTCCGCTGTGTTAGGTAGGCGTTCACTCTGTGTCAGGTCAGTGTGTACCTCTAATTACTTTATTGTCATTTTTATTAGTAATGAGCGGGTACCCTGATTTAAGTTTGACGTCACTGTTGACGTCACTTCTGTTCTTGGAGTTTCACGGGAACGTGTACTGATGCGGTGGGTATCTAAAGTGTACGATTGTGTACCTTGGTGTACGGCAATGAGACTTTCCTTAATTGTTTCAAATTATTCCTGACGCCTAATTAGCGCTTTACTCTACTAAACCTGTGCTCTTATGTCATATCTATCATTAACTATAAGTAGAATCATCAATATCTACCTGTCTTTATTTTTCTTTGATTTATTTTTAATTTCGTCCATCCTGGGTGACAAACCGGAAGTCGGTCCCTAGCCGGAAGTTGCTGCGCAAGAAACAAAGTGTCACCCGGTGCTCGTGCCACTAAAAGGAAAAAAAAATAGTACAGTACCAAATTCATGGGTTTCATTATAGACATGATATCAGAACATAAGTTTAGTTACAAGATGAGATACTGAAGTGTCGGGAATAATAAGAATTAATTCGAAATCACTCATCACCGCACACCAAAGCACATAATCGTAGCCCTTAGAGACCCGCCACGTGAGCACGACTTCGACGAAATTCCCGGAAACCCGGAAGTAGAAAGCGGAAGTAATGACATCACTAATGACGTCACAGACGAGAAGGTGGTATCGTATTTAACCGGCTACATAATGGAGAACAGTTGCCTAGCATAGACTGAACATCTGCCTAGCAGAGCGGATGTGACGTCACTCCCTCCTCTCTCGCTTCTCCACTTCTGGCGCGCACCTGCTCGCTCACTCACTCGCTTGCTCACAACAGCCATACAACAGCTGCGTGCTCGTTACATGCTCTGGAGAGGACGCAGGAGAGGGCGCGTAAGGTGCGTTTCTTGCGCCGCTCGCTAGGGGGCTACGCCCCACCAAGTGGTGCGCGCTGCGCTTCCTCCTCGCCCGCATATCATGCCAGGGGATGGATGGATGGAAACTTTTATTGAGCGATGGTAAGATTCGCGGTGAGGCTACGACGATCGGAGGCTCTTGGTCTCGCGGGAGGGGGGGGGGGGGGAGGCTCAGTCCAGGGCTCCGCTCGCCGTCGCCGCCCTGCGTGCTCTGTCAATCAGGCTAAGCTGATCGTCCAAGGCCTCGCTGGCCAACAGCGACTCCCACCGCTCCGCGCTCGGGTGTCGGATGGGGGGTAAGGCAGTAATTGCACGACACGCCCATGTAATGTGGAATTGAGTGGCTTTCTCGGAACACCACGGGCAGCGTGAAGGGTATGCCGTGGGGTGGATTTTCCTGAGGAGGTGGAGGTTGGGGTAGGTACCTGCATGGATAAGTCTCCAGCTGGTAGCCTCCTCATTGGTGAGTGAGTGATGGGGGGGGGGAGAGTATTTTCTTCGGGTACCCTTATAATAATTTAGAATGGACGAATAGTCACACGGTACTGGAGCGGGTGCCTCAGGGGCAGGGTGATCGGGTGCTCGGCTTGTATACCCTCGAGCGACCCTGTGCGCCGCCTGGTTTCCCTCCAGCCCCGCGTGGCGAGGTGTCCATATGATCTTATGCCTGATCGGAGGTGTTCGAATGTGCAGCTGTTCGCCAGCGTCATGTGCCCTTAGGAGGATATTGAGCGTAGGTTGAGAAACGCGTCCTTTCAGGTAATTGCGGCAGGCCACCTGGCAGTCCATGAGAACGTGAAACGACCGTCCTAGCTTGTTGCCGTGAGCGATGGCAAGTGCGATGGCAACTTCTTCAGCCTCGGTGATGTTCTGGCAGTGGAGAGAGGCACTGGCTAGCTCCCTGTGGTGGTGGTCGAGGACGAC
This sequence comes from Dermacentor silvarum, assembly GCF_013339745.2. Classification (NCBI taxonomy): domain Eukaryota; kingdom Metazoa; phylum Arthropoda; class Arachnida; order Ixodida; family Ixodidae; genus Dermacentor; species Dermacentor silvarum. The sequence continues at coordinate 221,743,596 of NC_051154.1, read as the reverse complement.
CGCTACTGCTCGAGTGCGGGTGGTGTCATACGAGTGCTGCGTCGGTGTAGCAAGTGATGTTGTTCTCACCATACGTGAGGGTTAAGGCCTCTACTCGTGCTTCCCGTCGACCCTGGTGCAGCAGGCGGTCCATGTTGCGGGGGATAGGCGCAACGGTGAGTGTTGAGCGGACATGATCTGGGACTAGGTGGAATCGGGCTGCCTCCCGAAGGGTACCAGTGTGTCGGAGGAGCTGCAGGAGGGCGCGGCCTGTGGGTGTGAGCGTTAAGCGCTGGAGCTGAGTGGCCATTTGTGCTTCGAATAGCTCCGTGAAGGTGTTATGTACCCCCATGGCAAGGAGTTTGCTCGTTGGGGCACCAGGGGGTAGCTTTAAGGCCACCCGATAGGCCCGAGGCATCATGGCGTCAATTTGGTCACGTTCTGGCTGATTTAGGTGATGGTAGGGGAGGCCCGTAGACGATTCGACTCACTATCAGACTTCGAACGAGCTTGAGAGTATCTTCTTCCCGCATGCCATGGCGGCGGGTGGTGACACGGGCAATCATGCGGGCCACTTGTAGCGTTGTGTTGCGCAAGAGTGTGAGGGTATGTGTGGCGCGACGGTTGGATTGCAATCACGCACCTAGCACTCTGATGATGGAGCGTTCAGGGACGACTTTGACAGCGAGGAGGACCCGGATGGGGTTTTCCTGGGCAGTCTGGCGGGGCTGGGTTGTAAAGTGGCAAACCCGGAGACAGCTCGGATTTTTAGGTGGAGCAGGCCAGCTCGCGGGCATGCACATATTGCTCGATACAAGTGGCGGCTTGCTGGAGGTTGTATTCTTTTTCGCCGAGGGAGCCCTGGGTAGCCCAGACCGCGATATCGTCCGCATGCATGACATGTCGAACGCCCTCGATGTGTTGGAGTTAATGTGCCAGGCCCACCATGGTCACGTTGAAAAGGAGGGGGGAGATGGACCGAACCCTGCGGCGTACCCTTATTAGGGACTACGAGGGTGTCTCATCCAATCGTCCCCATCCCGACAGTGGCAGTGCGATCGGTCAGGAATGCTTTGATGTAGTTGAAGACACGGTGGTCGCAGTTCAGGGCTGCAAGGCCTTCGAAGATGGCTGGGTGGCCAACGCTGTCAAATGCTCCCTTAATATCAAGTGCCATGATGACGTTTTCACCATAGCGGGGTACGGGTTCAATGACTTCCTCTTTAGTTGGAGGAGGACGTCTTGAGTGGACAGATGCGCACGGAACACGAACATCGTTTTTGGGAGCAGGTTGCCATCTTAGAGGTAGGTCTGAAGGCGGAAGGTGATCACGCGTTCGAAAAGCTTGCCCAGACATGAATTAAGGGAGACTGGACGCAGGTTCTCAATTTGCAACTTCTTGCCTGGTTTCGGGATAAGGATCACCTCGGCATGCTTGCACTCCAGGAGGATGGTACCGTTCTGCCAGTGGGTGTTCAAGAACGCCGTGAGATCTTGGCAGGGCGGTGTCATTGAGGTTACGGATAAGCGAATATTTAATGCGGTCAGCCCCGGCAGCAGTATTGTGTGGGCTTGCGCGGACGGCCGTATACACTTCGTCGATCGTGATGGTGTGGTATAGGAGGGCGTTTGGGGAGCCTTGGTAGTCAGTGTTGGCAGGGAGTGGGTTGTGATCGCCAAAGCATTTCGTGCGGAGCTGGTCGAGAAGGTCGTTATCAGTACCGTCAAATGTGTGAATGAGACGATAGACGGCCTTGTTCGTTTCAGTTGCATGGTTCTCTGTGTGTGCGTCGTTCTTTCAAAACATACACACACAAAGTTAACCTGGTGCGAGTGCCACTAAGAGACACCTAAGCCAACGATTAGGGTCGCCTACCGTCTTTTTTTTTTTTTTTTCGTGCAGTTCAGCATAACTGTCGAGTTTCTGTGCAAAATAATTTTGCAATGGTGTGCTGTTTGTCTGTAAATATGTTTTGGTTATGCAAATGAACTTGAATTGGTTCGAACCGGTTTGAACCGTTTCTCTTTTGCTCCAGAGTTGAACGGGAACTGACCCGTTCTCGCTGAGCCATAACGAAAAGCGTAACGAAAAAAAAAATGCAGCAGCAATGCGCAGACGGCGAACCCTTCAATAAAAAAAGAAAGAAAGAAACGAAAAAAACTTTCAGCCCTTCCACTGGGGTGGAGATGGAAGACCAGTGAAGCTGTACTACGGTGGGAATTATGTATTTCCAATTATGACTATTAGATGATGGTGTGAATGGTTATTTGAACTATAAAGAACGAGAAATATATATGATCGAGTGGTTTTCATTTATTTAGTGACCACAGGGACCATGGCCTTATGGTTGCTATGGTACACCACCATAGGGTGTACGGCAAAGGTTGGCACGTTCTTGATAAACACGTCATCAACGCCGAGCGCGTTCGGTGCGAACGCGGGCAAAACGCTGCCGCCGTCGACAGTTGAGCGCGTTGTTTGTGTGACCGCACACAACCGCTGTCAAAACGCTGGCTAACTGAAGGAATGGCTAAACGCCGTTGTCGACATTGTTAGGGGAGAGGCGGGCGAGAGCCCAGAGCACAGTGTAGGAAAAAAATTGGCTGTGGCTTAACTCAGTTATGCCTGGGTGCGCGTAGTAATAGGTACGGTTATGCCAACGTCTTTCGAAAACGTCACATCAAATCCAAACGGATTGTCTGTAAAGTCCGATTGGAACATGCGCGTCGCACTTGAACTTTCAGCCAGCCGAATCACATAGCCCGTCACACGGCGAGCCTTCACGTCCTCCAACTGCGTTGTATCGGCGGCTAGGCGCGGCGCTCTCCGAGCTGCATCACTCTGCCGTCTCTGTTCGATACGCCGAGCACGTTCTTCTGCCCCCGCAGCACGTTGTCTCCTTCTGGTTTCATTCCGTCGTTGATCCGCGGCCCTGGAACGAGATGCCGAACTAGACGACGAACCATCCTCATCTGAATGCACTCGCCTGGCCGCTTCGTACTTACGACGCTTCTCGAGGCGTGCGGCTCGTTCTTCCTCCGTCTCCTCTGCTCGCTGCCTCCTCTTGGATTCGTTCCGACGACGAAGCCTGGCTTCTCTCAGTCTCTCCGTCTCACTTTCCATATCTGCCTACGCATCCCACCAAGCCGCCCCTTCTATATATACGATGCAACGCCAATGCAACGCCGGCGGTTGCTAGGCAACGGCTCAGCTCGCGGCTTCAGCGGCTGCTTATTTGACGTTATGCTAGATGGTGCAGCGAGCGGCACTGCCAGCTGCGGCAGTTGCTAGGCAACGGCTCAGCTCGTGGTGCGGCCACCGACCACAGCGAAACGGCGAGAATACGGCCAATGCAGCTCCCGCTACAATAATAAAGAGTTCTTACACCTTGGCTAGAGTGTACTAGAATATGGCATTGTCTAGTACACTCTAACCGTGGCCCAGAGGCAGAAGGCGGCAGAGGCCGGCAGGGCAGCGCGCATGCGCCGCAGTGGCAGAGCGGGCGCGCACACGCACCGTCTAGGGGGCCGCAATGCCCTTCTCGCCCACCGCTCCCCTTCCACTCGGAAGTCGCGTTTGCTCTCCGCCGTGGGTTCGCTCCCCGTGAAAGCGCACGTCCCTCGTCCCTTGTGCGCTTTCCCTCGCACATAAGTGGCGTTTGCTATCCGCCGTGGGTTCGCTCCCCGTGAAAGCGCGCGTCCCCTCGCCCTCGCGCGAGGGGACGCGCGAGGGCGAGGGGACGAACCATATAGTAGACACCTATATGAAGTAAGGATATTAGTTTTATCGGCCGTATAAACTTGTAAACAGTATCTTGAAAGCGCGCGTCCCCTCGCCCTCGCGCGCTTTCACTCGCACATGAAGCCCGGCCCACATTCAGCGTGTTCACCGGCGTCTCCCGCCGTTGCGTTTCTCGGCGTCGTTGCATCAACGGCGCCGGAGAGGTCACCCAGCCACATGAGGCGCACGCAAACAGCGCCAGTCCAGCGTCGCACAATGTGAGCAGACAGATTTAACCTGAAGCAGTGTGCAATGTCATTCAAGTGAACTATGAGAAATGTTCCCGATTAACGTTTTTAAGCCCTGTTTATAGTACTGCGGCACACACATACACGCACACATACACACAAGAACATTCACGGCAGCAGCGCTCGAAGGTACGAGCGGCTGCTTTCTCAGACGGCGCCGCCTCGCCGACGAGACACGGACGCCACATGGTGGCACGCACGCGAATTGGTTGCTGCGGGAGTCGCTTGCAAAAGTTGCCAGCAGCGCGGCCGCGGCCACGCGCTGATTGGTCGGCGCCACGTTGGCGCTCATCGAGCCGCTTCCGGCGGCGGCGCCGGCGCCGAGATCTCTCGTGTGCATTCAACACGACGTTTCGGCTTGGCGCCTTCCTCAGCGTCGACGCTGAGCGACGCCGGGTGACGAAACGCCAGGAAACGCCGGGAAAACGCCGAATGTGGTCGGGCCTTCAGTCGCGTGTGCTCTCCGCCGTGGGTTCGCTCCCCGTGAAAGCGCACGTCGCTCACTCTCGCGCGCTTTGACTAGCACATAAGTCGCGTTTGCTCTCCGCCGTGCGGTTGCTGCCCGTGAAAGGGCGTGTCCCTCGCCCTCGCGCGCTTTCACTCGCACATAAGTCGCGTTTGCTCAATGCCGTGCATTCGCTCCCCGTCAAAGCGCGCGTCCCTCACCCTCGCGCGCTTTCACTCGCACATACGGCCAATGAGAGGTTTTTTCTATTGCCGGACGCGACCATCGAAGAGTGAGCCCTTAACAAGCTTCGGTGTAAAAGGAGGCGGGGATGCAGGAGCGCTACACCGTACATGTCAACCCACTCCTGTTTCCCCCCATCCCGCTCCCATGGGTAGGGTAGCAACTCGCCCAACTATCAGTTCTGCTGTAGCAAACCGGTTGTGCTAAACTGGTTAACCTCCCTGCCTTTCCTTCTCCACTCTTTCAATCCTTCCTTTCTTTCCTCTCCTGTTTGCCCACTTTTACAATACGACCTCAGAGTGTCGCTTCTACAGGACTACCAGAGGCATTTACGAGATGGGACATGCGAGGCCCCAGACCCGTGTCCCGTCTTTTTTTTTGCTCTTTTCTTTTGCGCTAGCGTCAAACGCTTTCCGTGGACGTGATCGTGTTTCACTATCGCACAATAATATTAGGCGCGTTTTATTGCGATAGCAATTATATGGACACTCCAAGCGCATTTCTGCCGTCGTCGTCGTCGTGAGGTTCCGCATAAAGTCCAACGGCGATAACATCGTCGCCGCGCGCCGTACGCTGTGTGCGAGTGAAAGAAACGAGGGGAGCCGGCAATCGCGGCTCCATGTAGCGCGCGCGAGCTAGGAAGGCAGGTAGGAAGCGCGCGAGGCACGGGGGCGAGGCACAGAGAGGGAGAGGGGGGGGGGGGGGTGCGTTCTGCTCCGTCGGCTGCTGCTCACAGCGCGCCGGCGCCGTATCTTGAAAGCGATTTGTGATGGGTGCATTCGCCGAGTGCCGGTAGCTTCGTATGCGCTGTGCTTTCAATGTTTAGTTTGCGTTGAAGCTATACAAGAGAAAGCGCAAAGGTCAATTTGTCCGCTGCTGCTGGCGCGCTTTCTCAGTCCGGCGTTTTAACAAGGAGTTTCCGCGGTCTTAGAGCGAAATGTTTTCATGTTTACCTGTGCCCGCGTGACACCGAGCGTGTCTATTTATTTAGTAAGCGAATGTTTTAAAACTTTATACGACCGAATAAACTAGTATTCGTGCTTCGTATAGCTCTCTACTAATTTGCTATCGCAATCGATGCTTCGCTTTTCGGGCGAAGTTGTGGCATTTTTTCTATTATTTAACAGTGATAGAACAAATAATACCGCAGAGGCCAGCGTTTCGACAAGGGGAGTTGTCTTTATCAGGGCATTAACTTCTTTCCTTAGCAAGGCTTTCTTTCCTTAGCAAGGCTTGATGCGAATAACATTCTTTGCACTGTCAGTACAGTTTTCATTCCAGCTATCTAACTATACCACTAAAAATGTGGGCCGATCCCGAAGATAATACAACCTAAAGAAAGTCGTAGTTTCGCCCGAAACGCGCAGCATCGATTGCAAAAGCAAATTAGTAGACACCTATATGAAGTAATGATATTAGTTTTATCGGCCGTATAAACTTGTAAACATTCGCTTACAAACTAAATTAACAAGCATAGTGTCACGCGCGTACACGCAAACATTGAACACATCTCACTCGATGACCACGAACACTCGCTGTCAAAACGCTGGAGTGAGAAAGCGCAGCGGCAGGAGCGAGCGAATTGACCTTCGTGCTGCATCTCGCTTCAACGCGAACTAAGCGGCGAGAGCACAGTTCACACGAAGCTATCAACACTCGGCGCTCTCTGTCCCCATCGCCGATCGCTTTCAAGATAGGGCCCGTACGGCCGCGCCATACGCAGCCGCACGGGCCCTACTCCTCCCTGCCTTCCCTGCTCCCGCTGCCTTACGAGCGACAGAACACAGAGTGCTTCCTCCCCGCTTTTCTCCCTTGGGCACGCGCGATTGAGCCACCATCGTAGGCTCACCCTCTCATGCTTTCACTCGCACATACAGTATATATACGGCGCGCGGCGACGATGTTAGCGCCCTCGGACTTTACACGGAGCATCGCGGCGACGGCGACGACGACAGCAGAGATGCGCGTGGAGGCTCCACGCAATCGCTATCGCAATAAAATGTAGGCAGTTCACGTGGGTTTGTTCCACTTTGTATATGCCGCTCTTCAATAAGGCTCTTTCGCGCCAACTTTGATAGGTGCGACTGGGTATATGCCCCTGCGGCCGTTGGGCATATGCCACTGGTTATGTTCTGCTGTTCAATGAACCTCTTTGACGCCAACTTGGGTCACTGCGTATCTCACTTAGTATGCGCGGAGTCACGACACCGCCGCCGCCAGAAGGCGCATCATGTCCGCGAAGAAGCGCTGGAGAGGAACCCGGCTGCAGTACACGCCTCATACATAACGCGTTTCGGCTATCCACATACTTGGTGATCGTAGATGAGTTCTGCCGGCATTTTTTTAGGTTTACGCGTAGCTCTCTCTCCTGCACTCTGTGCCTCTTAGTATTTACCGCTCGTCAATGAACCTCTTTGACAACTTGGTTTGCTCGGATGTGCCACCAGTTATGTGCCGACTTCCAATGAAACTCTTCGACACCAACTTGCCTTGCAAGGTGTGTGCCACTGCGTGTGTGTCACTCTTCAATGAAAAGAAAGTGGTCCTTTGAAATTTCACTGGTGCTTGGCAGAATCAGACTCGCGCCGCGCGTGAACATTGCGGCGGCGCCGCTAAATGGCGCAGCGTGTGCAGTAGGAATCTCATCTACAAAGGCAAAGGAGATCAGGATAAGACGAGCTCGTTCAGGCCAGTTACAGTAACGTCGGTGATATATAGAATGGCAATGCAAGCCATAAAATTAGAACTGTTGAAGTGGGTGGAGAAAAACGATGTATTGGGGGAACTACACAATGGGTTCAGGCCAGGCAGACGCTTAGAGGAAAATATGTTTGTACTAACTCAGTGCATAGAGATTTCAGTAGCTCAGAAAAGACCTTTATGGATAGCATTTCCAGATATTAAAGGAGCTTATGACAACGTAGAAAGGAAACTGTTGTGGGATATTGTTCAATACGAAGGCATAGATGACGATTTCGTGGAGCTGCCGAGAGAGATATATAGAGACAACTAAGTACAAGTGATATGGGAAGGTTGAAAAGGAAATGAAATGGCGGGAATTCACCAAGGATTGAAGCAAGGATGCCCTCTGTCACCATTGTTGTTCACGCTTTACGTCAAGGGTATAGAAAAACGATTAGAAAACAGCGAATTAGGTTTTGGTTTATCCTGCATGCGTAATGGCCAAATGGTGCAACAGAAGGTCCCTGGACTGATGTATGCAGACGACATTGTGCTACTAGCGGACAATAAAAAAGATTTACAGATACTTGCGAATATCTGTGGGAATGCAGCGACAAATCTAGGCCTTAAGTTTAGCACAGAGAAATCAGGAATTATGATCTTTAATGAATAGACGAGTGACTTCGTGGTGTCAATTCAACAGCCAGTAATACCTATAGTGAAGCAATATAAGTATACCTCGGCGTACACATACACGAAGGAAAGAATTACTCAAGCAACCACCAAGATAATCTGAAAATAAAGGGGAAGCGGTATTCAGCAATAATGAAACACAGAGCCCTGTGGGGCCACAGTAAGTATGAGGTGGTGCGTGGAATCTGGAAAGGAGTAATGGTGCCAGCGCTAACATTCGCAAATGCCATTCTATGCTTAAAATCGGATATCTTGTCGGATTTGGAAGTTAACCAAAGATCAGTAGGCCGGTTGGCTTTGGGAGCCCACGGTAATACCACAAATGAGGCAGTGCAGGGTGACATGGGTTGGGCCTCTTTTGAAGTCAGAGAAGCACAGAGCAAAATTAGTTTTGAAGAAAGGCTCAGGAACATGGATGGAAATAAATGGGCAGCTAAAGTACACAAGTATCTCTACATGAAAAGCGTGGACACAGAATGGAGGAAGAGATCAAGGAAGTTGGCAACCAACTACAGGATAATCGAAACTGTAAATAGACAACCAGGAGTCATCAGAAAGAAAGTGAGAGAAATAGAGACCGTGAATTGGATGCAAAGAATGGAAACAAAAAGAACAATGGAGATTTACAAGAATGAGACGAAAGAAATTAGAAGGGAAAATCTGTACGATAACACAAAGGGCAGTGCCATGCTATTTGAGGCTCGAGCCGGTTGCCTAAGGACCGAAACATGCCGGAGCAAATATTCGGAACTAGATGAGGCATGTGTATGCTGCAGTAAAGATCCAGAGATCACTCAGCACATCCTAATGGAATGCGACGGGATCCACCCAGCGAGAACCGTAGGTAACGTGCAACTCCCAGAAGCGCTTGGGTTTAAATTGGAAGGAAACATCAACAGATCAGCCGTAGAGATAAGCAAGAGACGATTAGAGTACTGGTGGAAAAAAACAGGGAAAAGATCGATACGACCTGATCTCTTAAAATCATAGGTAGCGGTACAAGGTAAATTTTTGAAAAAGAAAAAGAATAAGGAGAGGTATACAAAAATGCTACATAAAGAACATGTTTAGTATACCTGATTAAATCAATCAGGCAAGGTGACTATTTGTCGCCGCCCCGTTTCAAAGGGGATGCCATCATCATCGAAGCGCGAGAGAGAAGCGCGGATGCATAGTCGTTTCGGCGTTGGGAATAAGGTGTGTCACTACATTGCTTCCCTGCTAATCGCATTAACGTCGACATTCATCGGGAGATGGGTCCTGCGAGAATTTTTCTTTTACGATTTTTGCCGCACTCCTACCTGAACAGGAAGCTGGCGCTCTGCCCCTTCATCTGGCAGTTGACAGTCTCCTCCTTGCTTTCTTTTTCGCTCTTTCGACTGTATATATGTTTTCCAACGAAATAATACTAATTTACGTACACAGATGCGTTTTTTTTTGTCTAGGGATCATACAGACTTCCGTTCCACAGATACTCTACAACATCACCGAACACGGTGGCATCAACCCTACCCGCTTCAAGCCAAACGGGTAGCCATTTATTACCAATTTTCCCCCTTTACGAGACGTAAATAGAGTTGTCGATTTTCGCTACGTTTTATTTTACCTCGACAGCACAGTTCAAGCCTTAATTCGGCGGTCTTCTTGAGATTGGTTCTCAATATAGGGGCACGAAGGCCTAGCTCATAGTAATATGGCAGGCGGCTCGCCATGCCACTGGCTGGGATTACCATGACTTCAGGCAGTATACGCTCGTAGTTGGGGTTAGTTTGAGCCTTGAAACGATTGAAACACTCGTTGGCGTGTATAAACACACGAACGCGTCATTACAGCGCCTAATTTTAACAGACGCGATGGTGAAAAATAAACCAGAACACGAAGACGCGTATCTCTCGTTCTACGCGCTATACCTAGATATATATGTACTAACTAGCCGAAGTATCAGCACTATTGCAAAACACTTAAAGACGCAAACATGAAACGCATGAATAATTTTTGCCATTTTGGCTCTTATTTGCTCGCGAACGCTTGAGTATCGAGACGATTCAAATGGCCAGCCGATACTCGGTGCACAGCCAGCGGCTCACTACGCCGGACTGGAAAAGAGCGAGCTCGACCGGGACATAACGCTATCCAAACTGACACGAGTGATGTGATCGCAAGACTCACTCGAAACTTCACTCCGGGCACGGACGGAATCACCAACAAGTTGCTACGTAAACTGGACGATGTAACCGCGCAGACAATACTGGAACTCTTCAATGCACACTGGAAAAGAGGGACCTTACCCCCGGAATCCAAGCATGAGGAGATTACGCTGATACCAAAGCCAGGAAAAACGCCCTGCCTGGAGAACCTAAGACCCATCTCGCTCACCTCTTGCCTCGGTAAATTGATGGAAAGTGTGTTCTTAGACAGGCTTAGACAAGCTTAGACAGGCTTAGACAGATACCCGTTCACCATTGACTGCTTCTGCAGTCACCTAGTTTGGTAGCACTACTATTTCTTAAACATATTTTAGCTCATTCTTGCAAAAGAGTACGGCATAATTAAAAAAAATGTGGTCCACACAGGTGGTAGGTTCTAATTATTTCGTCTTACATGCAAGTCTCATCGAACTTGGTTCAATGGATACCGAACAAAACGAGTTCTTCATTCCCATTTATCTTGGTAATAGGTCCCGAGGTAAAGCTTCCTGTTAAACCGTTGTCGAAGCGGATCTGTAAAATTCACTGACAAGAAATGCAGGTGCCTGTTATTCGCTGCCGTTTCCATTATACAAAACGGGCACATGTTCTTGTGTCGCACCTGTGAGTTGACACGAGTTTGAAAGAGCGAAGCGAGCTTCAGTGTTTTGAGGCGGTGTGAACCTCGACTGCGTACGCAAGCAATACTAGGAAACCATATCCCAAAGAGAGCTTTTTATGCCTTGCTTGACATTTCCTTTCTGCGAAACGCTTCACCGTGAACCGCCAGCGCGTGCTGGAAGGCCATATACCATAAAGTATTGCTATTAGTGTTGGGCAACTTTGCCTAGATGAGTACATTCGGCATTTGGTTGGGTATTGCAAGCAATTCTTTAAAATAACTGTATTTGCCTCCGTTAAAACATTTCAATCTTCTAATAACCCTAACTAATATATATCCACTCAAGATAGATTTCCACAGTAATAGGGCGACTTGGAGTGGTCTACAGTGGACGAACAAGGGCTGCCACTGCAGCTAACATTTCAACAAGTAGACTTGTTTCCTGCCGAGGACAAGAAACCTTGGCGAAACATTGGCTCCAGCGACATTTTTTGTCGAACCACTGCTCATCACCACTCAACATATGGTCGCAAGGTCAAAAATATAAGTCGCAGAGCACTGATCAAGAGGTAAAGCAGAAGGTTGCCTTTTTATATAGATGTAGATGTAGATCCTTGGGATATACTGCAGCACGTACCCACTCCGGGGGATTTTTAATACTGCGCGCTACTGTGACTTCTTCTTCACTGCGCCTCATAAACTCGTACATACTCGCCTTAAAACACTCATACATACTCGCATTGTCCTCTTCGTCATCGGAGTACAGGCGCGGCAATATAGATAAGTAAGAGTAGCTTAAAGAATGAAGGATACAACTTGCAAATGCGGTGTTTCCGAGAACAAAAAGGGCTGCCAACCTTACTGCCCATAACGAGCCTACAAATGACTGATTTCTCTCATTATTGCATTTAGTTATTTGTAGAAATTTGCTTTTGGTTAACTCGTTATTGACTCAGACCGCTTAGCGCGTCAATTTGGAAGATCGCTAGGCTGTTGGCTTAGGATATTGGATGACGGACCTTAAAGGACTCAATAACCTCAATGTTATTGACAAGCGATTAAAGAATTAAAGTCTTCGGAAGGGGGGAATATCATAATTGCTTGATGCTGAGAAGCGTTTTTGAACACATCATTCACTCAAAATTTGCAAGGCTGCTCGAAAATGTTCACTCCGTTACAGTTTGGTAAAGCTATGAGCAGGAACGATTCAAGATCTCAAGATCTTGCACACCATGTCTGCGTGATCAAGGAATAGACTGCAGCTTCTAGGCCAATACTTTATGAATTGTTTAATAACAATCTGTGAGAAGAGTGGAAGAAATCGAGGGGCTCGATTTTTGTTAGTAAGAATCATACGACCACAGAAAGCATAAGGGAAGTTCATCGTTATCTTTAGTTGTTGTGTAGAAAAAATAAGGGAATGGAAAATGAAAGTGGACGCGACGATAACTTGCCGCACTGTTGGAAATGAGCGCCCATCTCTGCATTGTGCGTACGGTGTTCTATCTATTAAACTGCCGCGGCGCCATCCTTCTGGCCATTTTCTTGGGTGTTGTCATTGTCATTTCGTATGATGGGTGTTAATAACACTCAATGATCTGGCAACCTTGGCGGCAAGGTTTATAGCTAACTAAAATCTATTTTTCGAAGTTTCTCTCACTGCTTGCTTGTAAGGCAAGGTTCAACTCATAGCAATTATCAGAAGTAATCACCCTTCACTACATCCCATTTATGAAGATTACTTCAAATCAGTAAAAACCAGTTCTCGTGCCAGAGAACAGCGGATTTCACTTTTCTGGGTGACCTTTGACATATGAATTTATTTGGTTCAGGTGGCCCACTGCATGAAATTAATGATCGCTGTTTAGTTTACACTTCTGAGCGATGTAGTCATCTTTCATTCGCAGGGCTAAACATATGCGAATATTTGCGGATAGGCTGTGAAGATTGCCAAAACTGACGATGGCATGTTCAATCTGCGCCACATTTTGCCAGCTTTTCATAATTTCGGTGCCCATATCGCTGAAAGATTCTATATCCTAATTTTGTGTTCAACACAAACATTTTTTTTGGATACTCTAGGAGTCTCAACTAATGATTTACGTCAGATATTCCTTGGTATCTCACTAACTGATTCATATATAGTAGCCGAGTAATTTCAGCGTATTTATCAGAATGGACAGATAAAAAATGAGGTCGCTACTCCACAAATAAAATTTAAGCAAATTCTTTTGTAGGTGCGTTTACGTCTGATCTAGTCAACTAAACAGTAGTTTTTTTTTTGTTTACAAGACTAGACTGACCAGCTTGAATAATACACTATACGAGTGACAAAGTAACTTGAAATACCCTGCGGCACCCGCCGAGGTGGCGTAGTGGTTATGGCGGTGCGCTGCTAAGCCCGATAGGGGCCAAATGCAATTACACCCGTGCACCGTACATTGGGTGCTCGTTAAAGAACCCCAGGTAGTCGAAATTAATCCAGAGTCGCCCCCTACGGGGTGTCTCAGTATCATATGGCGGGTTCCGCACGTAAAAGCCCAGAAGTTAATTAACTAAGTACTCTGCGCTAAGGTGTTTTTCAAGCAACCAAGAAAGCCGAAGTGTTCAAAAACGGAGATCACGCTCCATTTCTTGAGAATCATTGAATTTGAGCAGTTTAACGGCCAAAGGCAACACACAGACTGTCAGAGGCATGCCATATTAAGGTGCTCAGAATTAATTTCAATGCATGAGGTTCTTTAACGTGCATCCGAAGCTAGGAGCACGCTTATTTTTGCCTTCCGATCCCATTGAAATGTAGCCTTCCCAGCCGGGAATCAAACCTGAGTACTCTGCCGCAGAACTTCATGGCTATACTGAGCTACCGCGGCAGGTCATTGTTGAAGCATTTTCGCCTAACCATTAGTAAAGAAGCTGAACGTTTAAAGCGGAGAAAACAATTACATAACGCTTTACTTCTTCTGCTTCACTTGTCAGCAACCATGAAGAGCTCAGCTCTCGCATACTCAGTGGTCAATCATTGGAAGTAAGGAGTAAGCGATTAATACGAAATCGAAGGGCATACATAAGGTGTCGCACGCTAGCTGCCACGTCGAAATGAGCTTACTAGAGGCGCCAAAAACATAACAGATAAAGCGGAACGAATAATTTATTTAAATTTTGTGATGAACAAAGTTGAGCACAGTACAAAATACGTCACTGGTAGTCACTGTGCTACAGCAATTAGAAAGCACACAAAATCGCCGCATTGGCCGAAAAGCGTCAAGCGCCCCAGGAACAAGGGCTCATTTCACAGCATCGCGCCACCAATACGGCTGTCACTTGGAAGTTACGCACCCCTACCGTCGTGAGCGATTCGTAGCTTCGTTTTCCCCACGTACGCCGACAGCTTTCAGGTGCAGCGGATGCTCGTTTATACGCGCGGATAGATCAGTACTTACGGAAGAGGGTTGACAAGGTCACCAACCACACGTGCCGGTCATACATGAGACACTGTGTGTAGCCGATAGGGTTTAGCGATTTCTTTTTGATGTCTTCTTTTATGCCAGTAGTCTCTTGCTGTAGCTTCTGTAGCTGCCAACTAGGTTGGGTTTCACCTCCACGTGGACATTACGTTCCCACCTGTATAAAAGACGCACTCATCTGTCCCACAACACCACTCGCCGAGCTAGTATAGTTTCTCACTTGGCTGTGTCCATTGAGAAGATCCATAGAGACATCATGAAGGCCTTCCTGGTCTGCGCCCTGCTCGCCACTGTTGCTGGTGTGAGCTTCGCTCACCATCTTGATCTCTGCAGTGAGTACACGGGGTGGATACTTGTGTTACTCATGATACGTGCGATTGCCTATCTACCAAGGGCTAAAAAATCATTTGATGCGTGAAACATTTCATGGCAATTGGGGACGTTCAGTCCTGTACTATACTAGGCATGAGCGTAGGTTTTCGCTCCTATGAACGGTAAACAGAAAAATCTTATCATAAGAAAACGTGCGGTTATGGCAATGAAAATAGAGAAGCTCAACTTGTTGGTTTAGTTTTCCTGCATTCCTGTTTGAATGGTTTTGATTAACGCTTTAACTATCCTCTCCTGTATCTCCTGTTTAAAATTAAATTATGGGGCTTTACGTGCCAAAACCGCCATCTGATTACGAGGCACGCCGTAGTGGGGGACTCCGGAATAATGTGGACTACTTGGGGTTCTTTACCGTGCACCTAAAAATAAGTACACAGGTGTTTTCGAATTTCGCTCCCATCGAAATGCGGCCGCCATGGCCGGGATTTGATTCCGCGACCTCGTGCTCAGCAGCCCAACACCATAGCCACTAAGCTACCACGGCGGGTCTCTATCTCCTGTATGTTGTTTATTATCGCACTGCATTTGTTTTACGCAGCAAAGTGTGAGACCGGCCGGGTTAGTTGGTAATAAATGATGTGCCCAACGCGACACCAGACAAAGGACGGAAAGACACGGTGGAGACGGGCGTTTGTCTCCGTTGTGCCTTTCCGTCCTTTGTCTGATGTCGCGCTGTGCACGTCATGCTTTATGCAGAACCACTTTCTCGGCTAAGATGTGGAACAGGACTCAGGTACACGAAGCCGTTCACAATCAATAATGTCTTGTAAGGACACAGGCTAAGAGTCATATCAGACTGGAGGATTGCATTGGCACGGATACATTAGAAACAGCTAATGGGAACGAAAAGTTTTAAAAATCAGATCTGATGTATATTACGGTATGCAAACCTAATAGTGCATGCGTGAAAGAAGTGTAGAAAAGTCTGTGTTCTTTATTTCACAATATCTTGTTACCATTTGGATCTAAGTGAAACTTACGTGGCGTCACAAACCATGTCGCGCTGCGTCTCTGATTAATCTATGTGAATTTTTGTCTACACAGAAAAGAATGACAAGGAGTTGAAGAGTGAGCTCGACTGCATCAAGGAGCTCATCTCAAAAGAGGTAACATGTTCTTCTTTTTTTATGGGGCTTTACGTGCCAAAAGCACGATCTGATTATGAGGCACGCCGTGGTGGAGAACTCCGGAATAATTTGGACCACCTGGTGGTATTTTTCAATGTACACCTAAATCTAAGTACACGGGTGTCTTCGCAGTTCGGCCACATCGAAATGCGGCTTCCGTTGCCGGAAATTGATCTCGCGATCTCGTGCTTAGCAGCTCTACACCATAGACCCTAAGCAACCACGGCGGGTATAACATGTTCTAATTCTTCGCTTTAGTAGCATTGAGCTCTCAGAAAGAGACTGCAGTCATAGGGGAGATCGATGTGAGACACCTGAAAGCACGAGAGAGAATATTCGATTTCCGCCTGCAAGTGATTACTTGCAAACTTTTGCCGCGAAGCACACTTTGAAAGATAAATCACGAGAAATTTCGGCTGCTTCTTTGCAGACCCTGCAGATAAGAACGCGATTTTTTCAAAATATAGAAGCCATATACCCTTTGGCTTATGTCTGTCGTCCGCAATAAGTTAGCGTGGTTCAACGCAAGCTCTAAACTGCTTGACCTCGCAAATTATCACTGCTGTAAAGAATCATCGCGCATCCACCCAAGTATTCCGGCCACACTCGAAGCCCACGCCACAACCAGCCGTATACATTCGTCTGCAATAGAGTACAGTTCTACAATAGAGAGTTTTAGCTTTGCGTGATACGGGATATGGCACCATGATACGTGATACGTTAGGCCAACTGCGCATGCGCTGCCTCTCCGCGGAGCCTTGGTAGACATGCCGAAAGGTCAACATTTTAGCCTACCGCCATTGCGTACCGTGCTAGAGCGTAGTATCAAATTAATCCTGCAGTGAAGAATTAGGCTTTTAGGGCGTTCTGTATCACCAATGCATCATAAACGCTATTTGCTGTGGCGTAATCTGCTAGGTTAATTTAATCAAAGTACTTTTCCAGTTCATTGCCGCCTCTCTAGGTCTAGCAACGTCAAAAAAAAAAAGCTGATCTGAGTAAGAATGACCAAACATCGCTAATACTTTTGTCCTCAGCGTGGGATGGCACTAAGCGATGGCTGATTTTACGATTTAATTGTTGCTGCCACGACGGAGTGCAAATAGCTAGGGCGAATTTCGATTGAAGCGGGCAGTCTCGGTTAGTCTGCCATGTTGTTACGCAATCCCGGTAACCTGCCGCAGTAGTCAGCGGTATAAGAGGCGCAAGGGCGCAGAGGTCCCAACCTATCGAGTGTCACCGATAGCGCATCACGCAAATCGAAAACCCTCTTATACCAGAAGACTTCGCGTATACCACCAAATTATTCGATTGCATATCGAGGACGCACACCCGACCTATAAAATGCCCTTCTACTGTTTTTCCTTATTTATATTAGCTCAACACATTCTTTCTACTAGACTGGACCAGGTTAGCGGTAAAGCATATATCATTACGCCCAGCTTTTCCTCGTCGTTGTTGTGTGCATTCAATATAATGTCGCTTGACCCCATGCTGCAGGCGAAGAAAAGCTTTGACAAGGCCCAGGAGGCTCTCGGCTGCCAGGACTGGAGCTGCGTCATCCGAAAGCTGTGCGCGGGAGGTGACCTGGTGAGCGTAGTGTGTTCTATAAATTTACCGCGGGATCAAAACCAAGGCAAGGATAAATATGAGGTAGCTTGTTCGTCCACTTGAGGAAATCGCTGTCCTGAAAAGGGGACAGCGCACTCGAGTGGATCTCGGATGAAATAGCCTCACTAAATCTAAAGCAGTATCGGCACGCAACGAATCAACCTGTAAAAAATGACTTTGAAGGCTTCGTGAAACTCGAATAAGATGGCCTGAAATGTGTTCTAATTTTACGAAAACAGGAAGACATTGAGGTCAGTGTCGCGACTCTTATCTTTTCGTAATAACAAGTAATGGTGAATGCAATAAGGAGGTTCCTCCTAATTTTCAGCACCTCGCGGCTCAATCTGTTTCAATTCAAACGTTTAGATCGGGTCGCATGTTCGCGATATTTCATTTCAAAGGTATAGCAAGGGAGGAGGGTTGGAGGCGATGGGTGGGAAGGGCGCTCATCATTGTCGGCCTGTAGAAGGCTGTAAGATGAAGCTGTATATATCAAATGAAACATTCGGCTTTTTATGAAAGATAGCATGACAGTCGATGAAAAAAAAGTTCATCCTAGTCCAAAATCATGTCAGCACCGTCGTCTTTCGAGCGGAATGCAGAAGCCGAGATAGCTGAGGGATGGCGTAATAATTGATGGCTGCTGTTTTCGCAGAAGTTTTTTATTCTATTCTATTTTCAATCTCTTCCATTCTCTTACCCAATTTAAGACACGATTGGGCTGCCAGCTGCTAGAGTCCTGGCTAGCTCGGTTGGTCGAACGGCTACCTTGAAAAAGCATTGATGCCAGCTTCGATCCGCCTACCATCACCAATTGCTAACCTTTCTTTCCGGAAACACCTTAAGGGCTTCCTTTCTGTCTTCATGCTCTTTTTGTATGGTTGCCAACTTTATCTTCTATGACTTTTCCTCCACCTTACAGATATTTGGATAATTCAATTCGTTAAAATAAATTCGATGAATACCAAAATAAAAGAAAATAATTTAAAGCGTCACATCCTTGCGACCAATGTACAATCAGACTACCTTTGAATAGTTAACTGCAAACAACCAACCGCTGGTTAAGAGATGTTTAATTTAAAAAAACATTGAGCGGCATAAACAGAACTTAAGCGATGACAATTAAGCATCCCTCTAAACATTGGCCTTGGAGTAATATAATTGCACATGACTTTATTTTAATACTGGGACTTGCTGCAAGGCATACATGTACAAAAAGCTAGCAAAAAGCATCAAAATTGTGGCTGCAACCCTATTTGGTGCAGATACTGCAGCAGTGAATTAGCGCACTTGTCTGTTACCCAACATGTAAAGTCATGCGCTATATTAGACTTTAGTTTGGCATACCTGAGCAAGTTCTACTTAATATACTTAGTAACAATGTACAGCAGATCATCACCACGCTTTGTACGTGGCTTAAAAATAGCACTTTTATACAGCTCAGATTCTAAAATGAAAAAGGGTGAGCGCTCTTGTTCACCTTAGTCAATTTATTGAGTTTTCGTGACTTCTTTTTGACAGGAGGGGGCCATGGAGCAATATTTCACGGTGAGTATATCTTCCACATATTATATTTGCATATATTGTATTTCTTACAACTGCACTCGACTTTGTCGCTCATCTACCACTTTCACTGAGTAGATGCGGCATATTCTGCTGCTTAATTACCTTTCGATCCTGCCTAACTCAAAAATGCCCGTCTAAATAATCTTACATGCCCGTTGAAAGGCCACTAGGTGGTCAAAAATGATCTCTGCCATTAATTTGGCATACCCCATAGCCCAGATCTCGCTTTGGAAATTACGTATCATGATTGATTAACATATTTTGCCTTGTCACCAAGAGTACTAATGACACGGACAAATAACAGCATTAAGAATAAGACGATTATATTTCCTTCGCATGAGAATGCAACTTCCACGAAACAGATCAAAAGCCACAGACATGATCTCTCAGGCTGCCCCTGGGTGGCGGAACACAAATGTACAGTAATGTATAATAAAAATAGCAATCACGAAATACACGAATGTTGTTATTGAGAAACGAAAAGATAGAAAAACTTAAAAGTACCGCGAGAGACTGTTTCAGCTCTTGCTATGATGCTAGTATTCTATTCATCACCCATTTTCTAAGATATAAATTATTACGGCTACAAGACTAACGAAACGCGGCCACAAAGTCAGCTTGGCTGCTCCATAAGTGCTCGTTTAAGCACCACCAAAAGTTTGTGGAACGAATTGGGAACTTTTAACGCGAAAACATTATATGCCCCATTACGCGAAAATCCGTCGTCGTCGTCGGCGGCGTGACCGAGCGATTGTACCAAAAAGGCCGACGGCGCAAAGAGTAAAAACGCGCCAAAAATGCTCCGATTGTCGTCAAATTTCTCAGGTAGGTTCCTGCAAACAAAGTAAATTAATGGCTTTGAAAATAAAATTTCGTACATTTCGGTCTCGGTGGGAAGCGAACCCCGGCCTCCGAGATGCGAGACGGGCGCGCTTCCCCGATGCCACGGCGGCTCCACGGTTCTAGCTGACTAATGGTGTACCTAGTGCGTGCGTGGGTGCACACGTCACGTCACAGCTGTCTGGCTCACTAAAGGTTTCACCAAAGGGACTATAATGCTTTCGCATTCTCACACGCACGCAGTCTTAATTCTCACTGCCTAATTTTTTTATTTCACAAGAAAAGAAAAACAAGAAAGTAAAGTATGCATAGTAATAAGGAAACTAAAGCACGATTGTGACTCTCTTTCTTTTCTCCTTGTTCCTTTATTCAGTCCGCGTAGTATATGCGTCAGGAAATCACTTTAACCGCCCCATTTGCTCCTTTCTCGGAAGCAGAGTAACCGGGTTTTCCTTATTTCAGATTAACCCTATATTTCTTATAGCTGCTGGTCGAAATGCCCGATGAAATATTTTGCGCCCTTCTGGCCTCCAAACAAACAAAAATATATAAAAAATGTCTGCTCTAATGTGAACACATACAATGTCACCTCTCTTGTGCAGGACGAACAAATCACGGAAATTCACAACGCTGCCACCGCATGCGATCCCGATGCGGAAAACGAAGAGGACCGCTGAAAGCTGACAGTGCATAATATAGTAAAAAACGGCACCTTCAACAATTCTACGAATTCTTCTCGACGAGGACAATTAAGCCTGCCAGAGTGCCAGCAATGAAATGCGGACAGTCGCATATTTTTCCAGTTTTTTTAATACCATTACGATGATAAATTCAAGTTTGCAAGAGTGTTTTCATCTACTGATGAACTATGTGTGTTATAATTCAGGCTAACGTGATTAAAGGAGAGTAATCAAAGGCCTCGTCTAATTTTCAGTGGCCAAAATTCTTGCTCTCATCCTGTGGCAGTCCGCCTTTGTTTATTAAACAGCTGCGGTTGATGTCGTGTCTCCTGAGCGGGCGTAAAATGTACAAGGACTACTAGTGTCGGACTCATCCTGCAAGAATGTCGAGACGCTGCCAGATGCGCATAAAGACTTTTGTCGAGAATTTCTTCACTTGACGGTGGCATTATGAAGGAGTGCCCCTACTGAGTGCACAAAATACGGCCTTTAAGAGCGGCATCTAAATAACCTACCCCATTCTGACAAACATGGAATCAACAGCATGCGTATCTCCATGTACGTACATAGCCTTGTGTTCCTTCTTATTTTTCCCGTTGGTCACTCGGTGGAGTTGGCGCTGATCAGGTTGTGGCACAGTGTTTAGGGTTTATAGGGCTCAAATTAAGGAGTGCTGGGTCGGAATTGTGGCTGGCCCAGTAGTGAAAATTTAGTTTTTATTGATCTGCTCTGCTGCCAGCTGCCACATGGCCGGTGACGCATAATGCTTTACGAAACTCTGTGAGATTGACGAAATTTTTTAGGATCTACTCCTGCATAACTGAATCACGTTAGGCGCAGCCAAAAAGCATGGTTTATATAGACAAAGGTGTGAAGAGGCACAGACGAAAGAAAAGAAGGAGCACCACTAATAGCGGATTCCTTATTAGGCATTGAATGTAGTACGCCGATGCCTTAGACGGTTCATTTCATGCTATACCTATAGCGCAAGTAATATGAATAACAAAGATGGTGTAATGATCGGAGAAGCAGATAAGACGCCGCCCCGCAAACGCCTAGTTTTCTTCTCCTTCTGTCCGCACGCCCACCGAGCGAGCGGTGGAGTTTAGGTGCGCCTCTTTGTCTTCATTACACTCGGCCGCGCTGCAGACCTTCCACTCTGCCGAAGATGGCTCTGGCGGTTGTGAGGCCATATGGGTCACAAAAACCTATAGTCGACACGACTGGGGAACTCAAGGCAGGCGTCATCCTCGAGGCCCGCCAGTGCGCAACCAGCTAATCGGACATTCGACACTGACTGTTTAAGTCTGGTAGCAAGTCTCGCCGATGATTATCCCTTCGTCGATCAGAAAACGTGGCCCGAGCTCCTCGGCACGGTCGGTCAAAGCGTGTAAAGGTGGTATACTACGTGTCGGCTACCACGACGGGGCGAGGGAGGAAAGGGAAAGGAAGGAAAGCGGGAAGGAAGCGCGCTGTCTTACGACGCGCTTCCTAAAGGTAGGGAGGGGGGGGGGGGGG
Source organism: Dermacentor silvarum (assembly GCF_013339745.2). NCBI lineage: Eukaryota > Metazoa > Arthropoda > Arachnida > Ixodida > Ixodidae > Dermacentor > Dermacentor silvarum. The sequence goes on along the minus strand of NC_051154.1, from coordinate 221,721,518 downwards.
GGCTGGGTGGCGTTCTACTCTGGGCGGCCCGGGAGGCCGCGCGCTGTATCTTGAAAGCCATCTCCTTCGGGGAGGCAGTCCGCCGTGCGCTGTGTTTCCGCGGCTTAGTACGCGGTGATGCGAGACGCAGCACGAAGGTTTATGCCCTCGCTGCTGCTGCCATGCTTCCTGTGAGTTTCCGCGGTTATCGAATGAGATGTGTTCACGGTTAATGCTTGCCTGTGCGCGCGTGACACCCTGCTTGTTAATTTAGTTAGTGGGCCTATGTTTAAAAGTTTATACAGCCCATAAAAGTACTATCCTTACTTCGTATAGCTGTCCACTACTTTGCTATCGCAATCGATGCCCCACCTTTTGGACAAAACTGCGACTTTCTTCAGCTTGACGATGGCTTGGGCAAGATCATCGGTAAAGTCCTGCCCTGGAGCCTCCGAGGAGGCTTGGACGTCGGTGCATATCTGCGGCAGTGGTAGAATTTTTGTTGTTGAATTGTGCGCTCCATGACCAAGGAAGCGCGAGCGGCGTCCCGACGCAGGACGGACCCGGCGCGCCGAGGAACCACTATGACGCAATTAAGACTGGAACGCCTTAAGGCAGGTTCTTTGTAGACGGCGCCATTGTAATGATCAGAGAAGCAGGCAAGATGCCGCTTCTGCGAACACCTAGTTGTGTTCTCCTTTTGCTTCTGTCCTCGCGGGTATACCTTGTTCTTGTACCTTGAGGAAATGGTGCAACCCACTCTGGTGGATCAACTATGAATAGAGCGGTGAAACGATTGTTATGATCATATTCTTTTAGGAAAATTAGCTTAAATGAAATAAATATGTTGTAAATGGGAATTAAGATGTCTGTACTGTTGCATAGAAGGATGTTGAAATAGTAAAAAGTAGTAAAATCAGGCGTAAAACGTACAGTTTTAGCAAGCAATTCTTCTTTTTCTCGCGAAGACGTTGCTGAGGGCTTCACAAGCGTTCCGTGGCTATACCTTATTGAGGTAGCCCCAAAGGAAAGAATTACCGGAAGAGTCGAATTCAAGCCAATTTTTGGAAGGGGTCGTTTAAAAATCTTTTGCCGTTGAATAATGAACCGGCGACATGTTAAAAAGAAGTGTTGCAGAGATTGACTCTCATTGTATGAAGGACACAGAGGTGAAAAAGCCACACCAGACCTGTGGAGGTAAACCTTCAGTAAACGGTAAACGGTGCCGAGGTAGACGACTCGGCACCGCAGCCCTTAATTCGTCACTTCCAGTTTTCTAGTGGAGCACCATTTCTTATTTCAAGTAAAATTAGATACATGAACTACCATGCGAGCCCTCGAGCTCAAGTGCATGTCTGTGTCTTCATTACAATCATACGGAATGTACACACCCACGATAATTCAGGGAGCTACTGCGCAACGCAGTGGCTATGAGCTGACGGCATTGGCTTCATCAGAAAAAAACACACCGCCTTCAATGATCGTTTCAGCTCTGAACTCATTTACAGCGTCAGCAGCATTCTCCCACCATGAAGACCGCAGTGTTGTTTTTGCTTGCCAGCTTTCCCTCAAATAATTGCGCTTACCCACTGCGCGTCAGAATGGCCAAGAAGCCAGCGGTTATTGGGTTGTTGGTTGCGGGGGAGGAGTATGGCTGCCGTCGAATGTCATTGTATAAACTAAGGTTTTAATTAAAAAAAGTATTTGAAACTATGTTTAAATGATTAATATAAATTATGTGATATTAGAGAAAACTGAGTGTTGCTTAGATAAATAATTCGCGACATCATCTTTGGGAGGCACGCAACTTCCTTTATGTGGCGTAGTTATACAGTTGTAGAATTCGAAGCACATGCGCAAAACGTGGGCTAGATTCTTTGGTAGAAGTGCATAGATTTGCGGAACCTTATTTTAACAACTCTTTGGACAAAGACTTTTCTGGTTCGATGAGTCCTGTTAGAGGTCTCGGCATCGGAGTCCTGGCTGGAGATTATTGATCTCTCATGCCAAAACTTTTTTCTACAGCTGATGTCACTAGGGATATGACACAGTGCTACTTTCGAGATTTGACCAATACGTTTTCTCCAGTACATTTGCAGGGCTTAAATTTCGAGAACTTTGCGGCTGTAAATAGTGTGAACTACTATGTAAAATCTGCCTCACGTTGTCGTTGCGACGACGTTGCTAGTAGTGACGCTTGCTAGTAGACGTTGTTTTCCACCACCCGCCTGATCAGTGGTGCATCCCTCATTGCAGGTTTCTGCCATCTTTGAGGCTCATGATAGTTTTTTGTCACGTACGCCTTTTTTGTGCGGTGTTTTAATGAGCATGAGGACGAATAATTAAGCGCGAACACACCTCTGTCTCGTCACGAACTTTTATATCACGCACATAATCCCCTCATTGTCTGATACAGTATGCTCTTTGTGGCTTCTGAAATACTTGGCCAAATGCCACCTCACCCGAAGCATGTATAAAGAGCAACAAATTGCACTAATGACCTATCACTGCAGTTGCACCATAGTGCAGAGGTTAGCGTGCCCGGCTCCCAAGGTTCGATTCCGCCGAGCACCGGAGACATTTCCGGTGTAGCCCTGGAATGTAATGACAGAGTCCTCCTCGCCCGACAGTGCTATGGTGATCCAACGTACACAATATACACTAATCATATATACCACTCAAAGAGAAAACTTGTCGCACTCCGCATGTTCTCTAAACGTTTGACGAAACTTCTACGCCGATCGCTTAGTAGAATATTCGTTATTGATATAACAAACAACATGGGAGCTGAAATTTTACCAAAAATTGCGTATGGGAGGAGTAAACTTGTAATTGTTCACATGTCCACCAAAACAGATACGCGTAAATATGTGGTGCTCATATTCGCGCGTGGGTCGGTGTCTACAATGTTTTACTAAATAATTAAAGCAATCTCCTTATTAGGCACGCTGTAGTGGTGGGCTCCGGATCAACTTGAACCACCTGGGGTTATTTCATGCCCAACTAAATCTAAGCGCGCGACCGTGTTTGCATTTTGCCGCCATCGATATGCGCCTGCCGCGGCCGGGATACCCGCGACCTCGAGCTCAGCAGAGCAGCGTCATAGAGCCGTTGGGCTACAGCTGCGGGAGCGTATACGATGCTCTTGCGCACTCTAAATTTCTTTTCAAGTTTATTCATGCATCGGCACCTTCTTGGTGTTGCATTGAGCTCAAGAGAGAAGACAGTTGCTGTTAACTAACTTACCTTGCTTTGCACAGAACGAGCTGAGACAGAAACGGAAAGACGGTGGTGCGGAGGGCCAAACTACCGGGTAGCAGCAGATTGTTTCAATGAAACGCGCCGTCTCTATTTGCTCGGCGATTAGCGCACTATGCTCCGGTAGAAAGAACGCGCTCTATTTCTGTCTAGCCAGGTGCGTCCAATACGAAGGAACTACTGAGTTATCAGTGGGCCTCTTCGAATATCCTGTCCCGGACTGCCCGCAAACCGTCTGCTGCTTCCGGTCTGACTATCCCTCACGTCACACGTCACAGTCAGGGCACGTCCCAGTCACGTGATCCAGCTGTCGGGGACTGTCGGAGGTTTCACTCTAAAGCACCGTGACCGGAAGTCGCTCTCCTGGCTGCCCTCGTCTGCTCGTAGCTAACCCCACTAGCCAGCGAATTCAATAGGGTGGCCTCCGAGATGGTGCAGCCTCGGAGGCCACGTCGCCGACACAAACGTAAAGCTTGCACAGTGGAATCGCTTCCTGAGCGCATGGAATGCGTGTTCGCAAAGCGCAGTTTACGTCGCGCTCTCGCTTTTCGTGCCGCTTAACCGCTGTAATTAATCTAGCTCATTGCCTGCAAAATTTAAGCGACATTCCCACACGAACGTAAGCAAGATCGCGATCTTGCCACGTCGCCGTTCACGTAGAAAGCACCCGCCGATATTCTGAAAGCTCGCCTGACCATCTACGCAATGCCCGACGGCTATCTAGGATAGAGCACGTGTACACAGCGTCTACTAATCCTGCGCGTCAAAACGCAAACGCTCGAAATTGTCAGCAGATGGGATAATCGGCGAAGGTCTGATTATGCACCAACCCAGCTGCCAGCATGAAATAGCCACATGCGATATGATATGCTTCGTCGCACACCAGCTTCACTCACCTCAAGAGGGAAATCCACCTGTTCACTACGCATATATACACTCTTAATCTGGTTCCACATAAGTTCCAGCTAGTAAGCGGAACTTTTTTGCAAAAAAGTTCCGCTTACTTAAGCTTAACTTGCGCCCCAGTTAAAATCTAAAATATGCGCAACATTGTTTCAGTTATTTTTACTTTGTTGTATACGCAGCAGCGTTCCATTTATTTCCTAGCTGGATCATAGTTCCAGTAATTCTATCTAGTTATATACCTATAGCACTGGTCCATATACTAATTGGAAGAAAGTTTCGTATACAATTTCTGTAATTTTACCTGTAATTGTGTTCCACAAAAACCTATCTGGGCAGCATTGCAGTAAAGCGACAACAGTTTTATAGTCAATCTTCTTATCGTATTATATTGAAAAATAATCTTGAGATTGTCGGTTCAGGTAAACAACGAGTGTATAAGAAAAGTCAATGCTGATTTATCTGATATAAATGTCATATCGGTTTAGTTATACCAGACAAAAGGGTGACGCCAACCGTGGTCTGCATAAGCTGAGGCCACGAGATGACACATCATTAGGTGACCAATATATTCATTGTGCTTAAAAATGGCAACATAAATTTTTATGTGCATCTGGAAACAGCCATGGTATCAGTGAGTGCTCAATAGCATCAATGAAATCAATTATAAAGTCTTCAGAAGGGCCGCAGTAAAGACATTTGCATTGTGATGTCATGCTTAGGATTTCGTGTAGATGCAAGCCGACGTTATCCCATATTAAAACACATCGTAATGCTACACAATGTACGGTTACAATCACAATAGCTGAGGACAATGCTTTACATGGTCATGATATGAAAGCTGAAGCCTATTTCTCAAGGCACTCAACCCTAAGAAATGCTACTCACCGAGGAACAGTCATGCTAACAAAGTGTGCTGTTCTGGCTGGCAGTACTAAGTAACGAAGGATGGAACATTATTTTAAACACTTTATTCAACTGAAAACTTTCTGCAGCATGGTTAGGTGCAAAAAATACAGTATATATACATAATGCAAGGCCAACCTCCACACACAAAGAATAAAACATAATACACAACTATATAGAAGTCTGTGCGGCAAGAACATCAATACACTTGCAATAAACAGGAAAGACAGTATAAATAAAAAGTAAAACAAGTTTTGGCATGCAGCATTCAGTTTGATCATTTACTAGTTATGCGCATTTGCAAAATTGTCAATTATCAATACAGGTGAGCAGTGTGCACTGGCTAAATATTCATATCACCCAAGCAAAAATAGAAAAAAAGGACCTTGTCTGAGGCTTCATCACAAACGAGCAGTCAGCTAGCTGTATCTTCAGTTCCCAGCCTGGCTAGCCTTCTGGCTAGTCTTTGAGAGGTATCTCTAGAACTGCTTCAAGAAAGCTTTCAGCCTATGTGACATAAAGCATTGCATGTGCCACTCTTTACTAATATGGTTTGCAGCAATACTAAGTTCTGTCCAAACGCATGCGGATATGACACATCTAGTATGAAATAGATTATCAAGTATAGGATTAGTGCATGCTCAGCGGGACATCCAGGCACAAGGTGAACTTTCTGTGGCTTGCATACAATTCTTCCGGCTCCAGGTTCCATGAAAACGCATCGTCCTGGAAGAAGCTTGCTGGTATCATGTGGGTCCTAAAGGAAAGTTTATTTAGTGCAACTCAATGTGCATCCTTATTATACAGCAGTTTTATAGCATTTCAACCTTAATATAAACACGCACGCTGTATGGAGCCCTTTCTAAACGCTCCAGGTCATATATTTACCTCTTTAAATAATAAAATATTCTCGGTGACAAGTGACAATCCACACATGAATAAAAAAAAATTCAGAGCCCTTGTGCGAACAAATGTGCTAACAAATGCAGTCTACGGGGGTTACATTTTTATTTAATAGGTATTTAGGACAACTTTAATACATTTCTCGCAAGCCACATACCCCCTAACACTTAATGCTCTGCAAAGGGCTTTTTATGTTAAGGTGTTTTAAAATATTTTCAAGCTATTCTAAATTTGAAACTTATCGCTATAAAGTCCTTTTTAGAGTGCACTCACTAGTGGTATATTTTTCGTAGAAACACTGTTTCAGGAAAGGATTGTCACTTTACTTATGTCTCTTGCCGGGTACACACCACAGCATATTAAAGCAAATTCTGCTTTTTTAGGGCGTAGATAGCAGTCAATATCAACAAAACTGTCCATATGTTGAGTTTTTCCCGGATTATGTGAAGCTTACTTTCCAAAGCGTGCAGTGATGTCCCAAACCTAACTTCAGCCTCCATGCTAAACTAAAAATACACTATACACAGCACTCAAATTCTACGTTCGCTAAGCTCATAGCCTTTTTATAAATGTATACTCTAAACAAACAGTATCTTTTTATGTTTTTGAGTCAAGCTGGTTTGTTTTAGGCCCTTTGCAAATTTTTATGTGCTTTTGTAATGGTGAGGCTATTATGCTTTGTAATGAAGTCTCTCAGGCACCCGTTTTTTTTTCAATACAATCTATTTTTAGGAAAAAAGAACAGTTACTTTCAATTCATCTTTTTAAGTTTTTGCACACGGCAAAATAGTCTGAACCATTCGGATTTAGTCAGTTACATGAAGCATTACATTACATTACATTCTCCTCATTACATGGTGCACAATTATTGCAAATTTACATGCATGCCCTTTATATACAACCAGGCCTACTTTCTTAATTTTTGAGGTGAAACTAAATGCTGCAACTTCTCGTGAACAATTCTTTATATTTAGCCCTCACTGCCCATTCTATACCGCTATTGAGCCCAGAGTGAATGAGACGAAAGCACGAAATATATATGAAAAATCTCGAAGTTTTGAAAGATGGACCAAGTACGGCATATTTCAATGTAGTTTTCTTGATGTGACGCTATCGAAAATTTCAGGAGCAGGACATCTGATCTGATCTACCCCATTTGTCCGACCCATAAATACGCTGTATGGGGCTAGCTCGACGTGCGTGTAGACGCAGGCGGCGGCAACATGCCTTCTTCCTAGTCCGAGATCGCATACTGTGCCACTATCGTGGCATCCGATAAAGAGCGCATTGTCCACCTCGGACTCCACGGAGGAAAGAAATTGAAACTTCTATTCGGCACCATCACAGTAAGTTTGTTATTAAGTTAACAGTACTGGACCACAACGTGTTCACAAAGACCACTCAATGCTTTACATATACATATAACGCCCTTCTAGCTGGCATAGCGTCCCTCCTGTTACGAGTGTTCGGTCAAGTATAGTTCGAGATTGCTAGGCCGAATCTGCCACGTAAAAGCGCTACATTGCAGAGAAATTATGCTCATGTGTGATGCTTGCGTATTCATGTGGCCTGCTACTGCGTGCCCAAACTCTCTTCAACCCTCGGCGGTAGCAGAAATTTTCAAGCCACACAACAAAGACCAAATTGAAAGCCAGCGAGAAGAATGGCAGAAAGCATGCAAGAGATCCCGATTTCTTCTCCGCATTGTCGCTTATTTAGAAGGAGTATAAACACTCACCACTCACCTCTGTGAAGTGACCGTCGGATGAAACGTCCGAAGCGTCGAAGGCCAACTTGCTAACGATAGTCCCAAAACTTTCCGGAACTACCTACAAGCTTGATCAGAACTTCGAAAACCCACCACTATTGCACATTTATCGGAACAGAAAATGGCTGGCTTGTAGCGTTCAGTGTCACAGTCGGTGGGGAAATAGTGAAGCACATGTCACCGTAACTCCGTAACCGCCATAACACTCCGCCAGTGAAAGTTTGTCGGTTAGACCGCACGCATAAATGCGCTGCAGGGAGACACGGCGGCCAGCGCCAGTCAAGCCTTTTTATCATGTTTTGACCCGTTGCAGCACTGATATTGTTCCGTATTCGAAGAAAGGCCTCATGGGAAGGACAAAGGAGAGGAGGTCCTCGGTTAAAGGCTACACAGACGCGCATAAATTATATGGCTGGAACATGAGATCCAGATACGGTGTTACTTCACAGTCTTAAATGGAACAAATCCAAAAACAGGAAATTCGGTAACTGGAACAAATCACTGGTTTCGGATAAGTTTGACTCGTTCCACTTAACTAAGCAAAAAATAAGAGAAAATACAGCTACTGTTTCGGATAAAATTCGCGATTGAACTCGGATCCATATAAAATTCCCGCTCGTTGCGTATAAATTATCTGGAGAATCGTTTTACCTGGAACCTATGTTGAACTAGATTAAGAGTGTAGCAGTGAGCATGACAGATTTAGCGAAACGCATCAAGAAAAGCAAGTTTGCGCGCCTGATCGCTCTGCTTGTCTCTTAAAGAAACACGAAAACTTAAGCTGCAGCAGTTTCACAGCTCATGAAAAGCTCGCATGATGGCACACAACGTACCGGTGTAACATACGCGATAGCTAAGGTGCATAATATTCGCGGTATAGAACGCGCAAAGTACGCAGAAGCACATCTTTCACAACAGGGCGGCAAACACCGCGCGCATCTATTTCAGACAACCATCCTATGCTAGCTGCTTGCGTAGGTTCGAGCAAAAATCTGCTGAAAGCTCCGAGAGTCCACGGACAGTCCGCGAAAAACGATCGCAATTCTGGCAGCTCTCGGACTTGTGGGTGGAGCTTCCAAAGCTGCCCGAGCAAAATCGAATGTGGCACAGCAGTCCCAGAAATCCTGGATTGTCAGGGACTGATAATCGAAGAGGCTCGCGGGCCCCTGCTTTTTCTTATCCTCTTATCAGTCAAATAAACAACACTCCCACTTGTGCAGCCCGAGCTTGTAACGGTTCAGCGAACCGAAATGACTCATAGTGCTGCCGATAGCTACGTTCAAAGGCGCGCTTCTGTCTTGGGAATATTTAAGAGCTTGCATGCAACAACGGGTCGTTTGTCTCGAACGCTCTAAATGACGTACACTTGCGGATACATCTGATTCCCGCTTTGCAGTGTGATGCCGTCGCTACTTATTTCGGCAGCCATTACTTTTCTAACTGCCCTCGCTATGGCTGACCCCATTGACAAATCGGGTACGGTGTAATCTTTTCCCTTTATTAGAACGATTAGATTATACAGAATGCATGTGTCTGCTGAACGACGAAGAGGCGACGTCTGCGTTTCTTTTGTCCTTAAGCCATTGACTGTTAAAGATTAAATTGTGGGGTTTTACGTGCCAAAACCAAGATCTAATTATGAGGCACGCCGTAGTGGGGACTGCGGAAATTTGGACCACCGGGGGTTCTTTAACGTGCACCTAAATCTAAGTACTCGGGTGTCTTCGCATTTCGCCCCCATCGAAATGCGGCCGCCGTGGCCGGGATTCGATCCCGCGACCTCGTGCTCAGCAGCCCAACACCATAGCCACTGAGCAACCACGGCGGGTGAGCCATTGGCTGTTGTTTACCTTGTTGCGCAGCAAAGAGCCTGAAAGAAATGGAAAGCCTTTGTTCACCGGTTCTATTGACAAGCTCTGTACCGTGAGTATGCTTATGAACATTGCATTTGTTTAGGTTGTGGCTATCGTGAGCTAACGCTAGTAATAAGCAAGATAACACTGTAAACGTTAGCTTTGCGAGTGATAAAGTCATTGAAATCCATAGCTTGCAACAAAGCTTCGTTTGTTCTTTTTCCTGAGAAAAGCATACATATCCGGAAAGGCCACTCACACCGCGTCAAAAACCCTCAACGAGATATTGTTAAGTTGTCGCAAAAGAGTGCATGGGCAATCTATCGTGAACATTTGTATGGAAAAATTTATCAACCTGACATTGCCTTTCTAAAGCGAGAATAGTAGGCATAAGAATAGGAAGTGTATCTGTATGAGCCTAATAAGGAGCGGCCGCTGTGGTTTTTCGAGCGAACAGCCACCTAGGACATTGGGACTGTTGACAACAAATATGCGCCCAACCTGTCGACAACTTGAACTTGAACGAATGAAAGCATGTCACCAGGTGAAATTCTTCACAAAAATCAAGCGGTTGGCCGCCTCACGCGCAGCAGTATTTTGTATAAACGTAAGACAGCTGAAAAATATACACAGCACTTCCAGCATAGTCTGAGATAGGGCACCGAAAGAAATATTACGTTTTGTGCAGCGCTACTGACAAGAGACCCCGTGAAAAAAAAATTACCCCAAACGTCCTCTGTCAACACGGACAAGTTAAAGTGCTTACACTTCATATTTCATATTAATGATAGAAGTTCAGTTAAGCTGCACTGTGGGCTTTGTGGGATTTGCAACGCTGACTTAACTTTCAGTAAAGCAGTGCGTTTGCGTTCTGCTGTTGCCGAAATGCAGCAGCTGCATCCTGGATTGAAAATTCTGAGCGACAAATTCATGCTCAGCATCAGAACGCCATAACCACTAAGCCACAGCGGCGGGATTATGGGTTCGTACAGGAGGCCACAACTAGAACACTGTAACAAACTTAGCGTAGAGGAAATATTCAATTCCATTTTTGTGGACTACCAAAAATGGAATTCTATTTCAATTCTTTTGCACTTACATTGGCATGCCTACCTATTAAGGTCCTACGAACCATGTTTTCCCCACAAAGCAAGCAGTTCAACGTTTGAGTGCTGCGCCTGAAGAGTGTAGATTGCAAAAATTATAGGTATTCAACACTCATTACCACTTGGCACTTTGAACTGAATAGCGCTGAAATAATTTTTTTTGGCAAGTAAGTGTAAAAATTTTTGTGTAAAAAATTGCACTCAGTCGGGGAATAGCAGAATGCTACAATCAGACTTAATTCGGGGTCTTCAAAAAACGAACCTTCGCAGTTGATTAAAACTTCCCCCCGATCAAGTGGCTGAAGATGGAGGAACCACAGATCAATTACCTTAACTGTCGTATCTTCTGCCGTATAGTCAAGATGGGCAAATTTCGACTGAAAATAAGTTTTTAGGGTAGTAGCCTGCTCCCACTGCAAATTTTGGCCAAACTGATGTCCTGTACACAGAAGCATTTTATTACCCTTAAAGTTTTTTAAAATAAATTTATTCATCGCCAGCCGAGCGCTGTAACAGTATGAATAAAGCACACTCAAAGTGGCACGTACCATTGTAATAAAGCGTGCTGCCTGAGCAAGTAGCGAATAAAAGATTACTTTTTGTGAACGCTTCATGCATTGTGTAACTATCGGTTTCAAGCATTTACATGCAGTGCTTTTTTTACTTCGAACACTTTTTTTAACTTACAAAACTTACTTGAATAACATCACTACAAATAAATTATCTGCTCTGGTGTACATAAATTGCAAGCAAAACGAAAAAATACATTCATTAAATTAACCATTTACAATAATTAACTTCTTATGTTACAAACTTTACGGCAGATTTTTTATGCGAAAGTTGCAGGGAATTGCCGTAACAGTTTAGCTCTGTGTTTCTACATTTCTAAATGACCATGAAAATCCAAATAATTTGCGTCAAATTATTTTTTCAGTTTACGCATGCGGAACCACGGTGCACGGCGTTGCGTGCAACCCTGTTGTGACATAGTAGGGTTCCATAAAATGAAGTTTCGCCGTAGCACGTGATAAAGCGGCCTGTATCCTGGCCCCCGCTGCTGAAGTAGCTATGTATCAAATCGCGAGTTACGCAAACCACGAATTGGAATCAGCTGGTGGGAAGAGGAAAGTGCGACAACAGCTTCATGTTGCGCTACATTTTTACGTCACAGAGACGTCAGACGGAGAGCTGCGCTTCGTGGTACTGCGTGTGCAATCAGGCAAATCGATCGGAGCCCTCCACTACGGCGTGCCTCATAATCAGAACTGCTTTTGGCGCGTAAAATCCCAGAAAAATGAAGAAGAAGAAGAATAATTTCACGCGACTTATATTAGCCTATGTGGCCATTTGGAACGTATCAAACTTGTTACTAGACATTTATGACAATTGCTTTCAACTTTCCAATATAAACACGTGGAGTACAGTTTCTAACTAAGAAGCTAATTATGTAAATAAAGAAATCATCGGCCATTCCACTCTGTGAAGTTGGTTGACCAGCGAAGCTCCAATGATGGTTAGTAGAGCTCTGACTCCCTAGGCGGCACGGGCGCGTTCTTGTTCTTGTTCGCAATGCTTCGATCAATGATGAACGCCCTTCACATGCTCCTAGGTAAGCTAAAAACGCCGTCAGCTCAAAGTAGACTACAGGTACTGGATGCTCTATATCCAGTACTTGCAAGCCTTGAGTAGACACCATGGCTCGTCCAATACTGTCATTTCGCTCTGAGGTCAGACAAGCTTCGATTTTACAGTGGAACGCCAGAGGCTTGAGTTCCCGCATCTCATCCTTCTGTTATTATATTTTCACAAATCGGATTCCCATAATCGTTATTTGTGAACCCAACGTGCTTACTCCCTTAAAACTGTCAGGGTACGATCGAGCTATTTCTGTCGACGACGTGCGAGGAGTGCAGCAAAGTTGTCGTTTACATCCGCACATATTTTACGTATGCCCACCATGCAGTACAACCACATGATGACAATCAGTATATTTGCCTACGTGTAAGAAAGAAAACGTGTCATTCACACTCATTGGTGTCTACTTATTGTCTACTTATCGCCATCAGGACGATTTGAATGCGATAGACTGCGAAGACCTATTGTTACATACCAGTGGTCCTTGGATTATAACAGGCGATTTCAACGCACTTCACTTACTCTGGGGTAGCTCGGCAATCAATTCCAGAGGCAGGAATCTGGTGCCATTCGCCTCTGATCATGACCTTTGTGTGATGAATGATGGCAGTCCTACATACCTGCGAGGCCTCAGGTATAGCAGTTGCCTGGATTTGACTTTGGTATCACGATGCTTCAGCTCGCAAGTACAGTGGTTTTCAGACATAGAAACGCATGGAAGAGACCATATTCCTACTTACTTAAAGATCAGGAGGCTAAACAATTCGCCCTCGTCGAATGCAGTACAAGGTATCAATTGGACTAAATTTAAGCTACACATAGAAAATGCATGCAGAGAAGACGTTGGCCATAGCCTGGAGGAAACCATCGCAGAGGCAATGAGAGAAGCTTCATGCCTTCTAACGTTGACAGCGAACCATTCCCAATTTGACGTAGAACTGGAGAGGCTAACTGCACTTCAACGACGAGCTGAAAGGAGATACAGGCACACGAAGGCAGTTTGTGACCTGAGAATCACACGAAGAACACAGAAGAAAATCCAGCGCCGTTTGGACAAATTGAAGGAACAACGTTGGAAGTCCTTTTGTGAATCACTGGACCCTCGTAAACCACTGTCGTACATCTCGAGGACAGTTCGTGGCCTGCGCTCGACTCCGCAACGGCGACATCTTTTCATGGCCTTAGCCCTACATCACTGTCAGACGAAACTTGAGGTGGCTAATAATTTTTGTGCGCGGTTCGCTGGCGTGTGTGTCCCCCCCAACGCCGAAGACGTTAGTGTCGTCCCTGTGTCTCACCTCCCAGACATGGAAATTCCATTTACTATGGAAGAACTTGACATCTGTTTGGCTGCTTCTCGACGTTCATCTTCACCAGGGCCCGACGCAATCACCTTGCAGTTGTCCATCTTGGACGAGAGGCCAGGCAAGAGCTGTTGAATTACTACAACCGCTCATGGCATGACGGAATTGTTCCTCAGCAATGGAAAATAAGTGGGCTTGTACTGCTACTTAAACCTGAAAAGTCGACTTTAGACATGACATCATATCGCCCTATTGCCCTGGCAAGTTCCATAGAGAAAGTAATGAAAACGATGATCCTTACACACTTAAAATGGTACCTTGAACGCCACAATATATACCCTGACTCAATGACAGGCTTCTGGCGAGGCAGGTCTTCAATAGACAATGTTATTGATCTGACAACGTACATACAACAAAAATGCATCAAGCGCATATCAGTGGCGCTCTTTCTTGATGTGAGAGGGGCATACGATAAGGTCACACATGAAGCGATCCTCGAGTCATTGGAGGCTGTTGGAATCGGTGGCCGTATTTTTCAGTGCATCCGAGACTATATGACCAGAAGGTCCTGCTTTGTGCAGACCGAAAATGGCCTCACTGCCAACTATTATACATACGGCGGCGTCTCACAGGGTGGGGTATTGAGCCCTATTCTCTTTAACCTATCTATGATTGGCCTTGCTGAACTATTACCCAAGACAATTCACCTGTCAATCTACATTGATACTATTTGTCTTTGGTCTTCTGCGGTGACTCGCCTTCAAGTGCGCGCAAGAATTAAGCGGGCAGCCACCCTAACTTCTTATCTCCGAAAACAAGGCCGTAGTATGTCCATCATCGCGTTTACGTGCGAACCCATGACACCGTACCCTGTTTCTCTCAATGGCCAGGCTATTACATACCAGAAGTCTCACCACTTTTTAAGTGTGATTATTGACAGGGACCTTTCATGGAGCCCCAACGGCATCTACCTCAAGCGGAGACTAATTTCGGTTGTACATATACTGAAGTGCCTGTGCGGAACCTGGGGCACGTCGGCGCGGTCCAAGCTGCAGCTGTACAGAACACTGTTTCTGGACTTTTGACGGTACAGCTTGCCGGTTTTGGTGAATTTATGCAAAACAAATATTCATACCCTCCAAAATTTGCAAGGCCAGGCTCTACGGACATGTCTTGGACTACCACGATGCGCCTCGACTCATGCAACAATCATGATTGCTAGAGACTACTTGGTTCCAACATACATCACGGTTGACAACCTCAGAGCACACATTCGACACCTGTGTCCCGTACCCAGTCACTACACGTACATTGCTGCTCTGCCGGCAGAAAGACCTCAAGGCACGTTTTTGAAACTTGTTGCGACACATCAAGGCTGCCTTCCGTCGGGCTTTACACCAGCAGCAAGACCACTGTTACCCCCGTGGTGTCTACGACAGCCACAAGTACACTTCACGATTCCAGGAATTACGAAGAAGATCAGTCATTCCACAGTGGCTCTAGGACAGTTGACATTGTAATTACAGAACGATGCATATGAACAAAGAACGCAAATTTACACCGATTGATATATTTCAGCCACCAGCTCCACCGGCGATTTTATCATCCCGACCTTACAAGTCACAAGGTAGTTCAAAGTGTCCCACATAACGACCTCTACGGCAACAGAACTTGCCGCCCTACGTGCTGCTGTAAATTACATCGTAGAAGCACCACCTTAAAAGTGGGTAATTTTTTGTGACTGCAAGGCAGCCATTCAGAGTCTGCAGTCAGCATTAAGACGCAGGACCCATGAACAACTGGTGTTTGAGACCAGAAAGGTTCTCCATCAAGGCCTCATGAACGGACATGACATCATCTTTCAATGGCTGCCGGCGCACTGTGGCATCGTCGGTAATGACCTTGCTGATGATGCCGCCCGGTCAGTCCATCAGGAAACCCAGACAGTTGTTATACCCTTATGAAGGACAGACGCTGCGAGGGTTCTTCGTTTACTCGCTCAAACCAACAGTGAAACTTCATGGAGCACCCCGATTTTCTCGAACTGTCGTCTCCACCGGCTGGACCCTACACTGAGGCTGTAGATTTCATCGAACTTACCCCGCCGTGATGCTAGTTTGGCGCCTCTGGTTAGGGGTGGCTTTTACGAAAGCGTACTCATTCCCAGGGGCGGATGCAGGTTTTTTCTGAGGGGGGGGTCAGCTTCTGTCAATGATGATGATGATGATGATCATAGTAGCCTTTCTCATTTACTGAAATGCACCGTTTCTGCTCACGATAAACCCGCGTTTTATACGGCTAGAGCAACACCTGTAGCCCGCCGTGGTGGCTCAGTCAGCTCAGGTGTTGCGCTGCTGAGCACGAGATCGCGGGATCGAATCCCGGCCGCGGCGGCGGCATTTCGATGGAGGCGAAATGCAAAAACGCCCGTGTGCTTGCGTTGTAGTGCACGTTTAAGAACACCAGGTTGGCAGAATTAAACCGGAGCCTTCCACTACGGCGTGCCTCATAATCAGAACTGGTTTTGGCACGTAAAACCCCAGAAAGAGGAAGAAGCCCTATAGCGAAGCCAGGTATCGGTTTCTCCGAGCATAAAGGAAAAGGACGTTACTCAATACAGCCATGTGCTTGGCGGCTGTGCCTGATAATACAGAGTGTTCAAAACTAAGATTTATGGTTTTCTTAAAATTAGGCACTGGGAGGCACGCAAAGACCACCTGTGCGGTCACATGGCCAGCACAGGTGGTCTTTGCGTGCCTCCCAGTGCCTAATTTTAAGAAAACCATAAGTCTTAGTTTTGAACACCCTGTATTATCAGGCACAGCCGCCAAGCACATGGCTGTATTGAGTAACGTCCTTTCCCTTTATGCTCGGAGAAACCGATACCTGGCTTCGCTATAGGGCTTCTTCCTCTTTCTTATGTGGCCAGGTGGGCACAAAGTGAGAGGATAATTATCGCTGTGAGCAACCGAATTCACTTAAGTTGAACAATTATTTTTTGTCGACTGCAGTAAGTGGGTATGTTTGTATTGAAAACTTAGAGACAATAGTGTTTCTACACAGTATCGGTCAGAAGAATTATTCTAGCGTGTTCTTGCTCCGAGATATCCGACTCCAAATTTCTATTGACGTACTGCGAAGAGTTATGGAATCGACGCGGGAGTGGTTTATGCTTTGCGTTGCTGTGGAAGGGAGGCATTTTGAACGTTTTTAGGGCATTGACATCCTGATGGGTGAAGTGTTGTCATGAGATTCGTGCATGACAACATCAAACTTAAAACGGCAGTATATATGAAATATTCGTTAGCATAGCTAAAAAGGTTTCTGTTGTTGATGGTGTAGTTGTTGCTTTTGATTTCAATAAAACTTACCATACTTGGAAATCAGCAGTCACTTTATTTGCGTAGCCCAGGAAATGACCATGCCCGGTCGTCTAGTCACCATTACGCACGCGCATTGCCCTCCGGCTTCTCCCCTCGCGCCATTATCTCGGCATGGCAGCTGCCGCCAGCTTTACAGGCTGCGCGGTCGCGTGTTACGACAGCGGTTACGGGTTCTTCGATTTCTTTTATTTCGCCAGCCGTCAGGGGAAGGGGGACAGTTATTATATTTGCCAATGCCTCCGCCGCGTTGTCAGACTAAACGCCGCACCCAACAGCCGCGTCACATCATGGAGGAGCTTTGCGCCAATCCTCACTCTCTTGCAATCGTAATCATGCGAACGACAATTAATATTTGGAGTTGGATATCTTGGAGAATAGACATGCTAGAAGAATTCTATCAAGTGAAACTGTGTAGAAACACGGCTGCCTCTAACTTTTCAATACAAACATACACACTTACTGCAGTCGATAAATAGTTAATTATTCAATTTTAGGTAATATTCGGCTGCTGACAGCAATAATTATTATCTCACTTTGTGTCCCCCTGGCCACATAACTTATTTGCCCAGGTGGTCTTTACGTGCCTCCCAGTGCCTAATTTTAAGAACACCATAAAGCATAATTTTGAACACCCGGTATATCTAGCCTGTATTGTTTCTTAAAATAAAATTTGGGATGATCTGTCGCAGGTTTGTTATAAATGTGTAAGCACGGGTCCATCTTTGGAGTTCTGTTGGGACATCTTGATTTCCTTAAGAAGATTCTTTGTGTTCGGCTGAGACACCTTGTTTTGCTTTGGAGCCCCAACGCGGCAACCACTACGCTGGTTGTTTACGATATGCGAATCACCGCGCATGAAGAAGACTCACGACGCCACCTACAAGAACGATGTGGCCTAGTAGCCGAGAGCGCGAGCCAGCGTCTACATGTTTTGCTTCCCACACGACGTCATCCTTTTACACAAGGCGCGCATCTGCTCCCGTTTCTCTAACCACGCGTGGTTAGCGGCCAACGCCCGCGCGCTGGCGTTGGTCGCTGACGTCACGCTCCCCCACTTCGCAGCCGCTGCTCGAGGCTTCGCCCCGCTCCGCGAGAACGGCCACTCAGATAAACGGATCCGACGGCTTTGAGCCTCCTATGCTTAATGTACCACAATAAAACTGCGAAGTTACAATGAAAAACTTGTAGCGTACGAACCGTACTGTGCTCGTACTGGATAATGTCAACGTGTAACTGTGATCACACTTCTTTCTGGGGTTTTACGTGCCAAAACCAGTGATCACACTGAGTGCTACAGTTTAAAAAAAAGTTGCCTATGCGAAGTTCTTAGTTTAGCTGTTAGTTGTTATTATTTATATATGAACACTTCAGCGAGAGATCTCTTTCATTAAGCAGGTTGGTCGCGGAACCGATGACAGCCAATGAGGCAACCAATGACACCCCAATCGGGAACTGAGTTGATCAGTTGCGAAGGCGCTCGCGCGGACATCTGCGTGCTTGGCAAAAGGGACGTCCCCTCGTTCATTCGACGCCACCGATGGGAAGAGTAAGGCACGGCCGGCGCCAGGAGGTCCAAGGTGTTCATGAGAAAAAATAACTACGGCAACTTCGCGACACCACACCCCTACGGAATAAAACTAAGCTTGTGAGTGAGCTAGCTTTACTTCTACATGGCTCATACCACTGGTACTCGCGAAAAATAATTTTGAAGAATGCTGGTGGCGATACTTTTTTTCGGGACAGGGCCATACCCCTGTCAGCGAGGGGGCGATGCAGAAATCTGAGGGGGGGGGGGGGTCAGGACATCCGGACATCCCCCCTGGATCCGCGCCTGCTCATTCCATCTGCGCATGTCCGACACACCAATATGTGACTGGTGCAACTGTGAGGAGACGGTGGAACACGTGTTGTGTTTTTGTCATCTTTATGAGATCGAACGCGACATTCTCCGGAGTGTGTTAAACCGATTGGACAGCAGACCGTTTTCAGAGACAAAGATTCTTGGATCATGGTCCCACGCGTCGCAGGCTTACAAAGCGACGCGGGCATTGTTACAGTTCATGAAGTTGACTGGCCTCAGTGACTGATTGTGAAGTGTTGGACAACCGCACGTGTTCATACTGAGAGTACTTTCTTCCCTCTCTCTCCTTTCTTTCTTTTCATCTCTTTAAACCCTTTTCCCTGTGTAGGGTAACAAACCGGATGTGCCACTGGTTAACCACCCTGCCTTTCCTTTCTTCTTTTTTCCTCCTCCTCCTTCTTGTTCTTTCACCGCCGCGTCGGCGGTGCGACATCGACGGTCACATTCCCGCCGCTGCTCTCGGCGTCGTTCCTCGCACATTCGCTGTTCCTCGGGCGTGCGAACCACTCGTGGCCGTCCCACGGCAACGTCGGAGTGAAAATGAGCCTCTATTCCGTTATCGGACAGGCACTGCGCCACAGACACGTGGCTTTAGACACAGGTGGCTACTAAATGCGCGCTTCGATGCGAGAGCGTTCTCTTTCCCTTTGTGGTTCCACGTCAGAGCCAATTACGTCAACGACACGTGAGTTCAGACACAGGTGGCAGCTAAAACCACGCTTCAATGGAAAAGAAACGGACGTTTTCTTTCCCTCTGTGGTTTTTTCGCGCCCTCACTCCCGGTTTAGAGCTCACTCGCTCAATTTGTGGAGGAAGGGTTTCGGCTCGCTAACAAACGGAATACCCTATCTAAATATGGCTTCGCTATAAAATTAGATTCTGAGATTTTACGTGCCAAAATCTCGATCAGATTATGAGGAAGTGGGGGACTGCGGATTCATTTTGACCGTCTGAAGTTGTTTAACGTGCACCTAATTCACGGTACACGAGCGTTGTCTGCATTTCACCCCCATTGAAACAGCCGATGTGGCCGGGAATCGAAACCGCGAACTCATGCTTAGCAGCGCTATACGCCATAACCACTAAGCCACCACGGAGGTGGCAATTAATAGAATTAGTTTACTTAGTTAATATACTCCCTTACTTTTTCTTACAAATGATATCTTCCCAGGCAGATAATTCATTTGTAGTAACTTATATCGAGTAAGTTTTGTACGTTTCTACAAAAAAAAATTATCCGAAAAAAACCAGTATGTTACCTGAAAGGACACACATTCCAAGCGTAAGAAAATCGCGGGAAAATGCCACTACATGATTTAACGACATAATATTCCCTTCACTGCGCCGCACCACAAGCACCTCTGAATGTGACGGCAAAGCTCAGTGAAGATAATTGGAGGGTCAATTTCTCCGTGCAATTTAGCACTGCAAAATTCTGTAGATGTGGCCAAGTTCAATTTTTGTAGCGTGCCCAAAGTAAGCCTGTTTTTCTATATGTACACTATGGCTTGTTTTGTTCCAACCCAGGATGTAGGAATAAAAATAGACATGTTATATTACTTACATCTAGAGATTACGCGCAGAGTTAAATCTGAACGCGTACGCTTAACATGTGCACTTCGCGGACTGCTCACCTGAAAAATAACGTGTTTGTGTCGTATGGACCAACGCAAATTTTCCTTGAAATGATAGTTTTGATTTCTTGTGGCTGAAATGGTGCCCTTTGTAGCATTCTGCTGTTTAAGTGAATGACAGTTTTTTTCTTTATCCGACGCGGTGGCTTAGCGGATATAGTGTTGCACTGTTAAGCACGACGTCGCGGCATCAAGTCCCGGCCGAGGCGGCCGCATTTCGATGGGGGCGAAATGCAAGAACGCCCGTGTCCCTTACATGCACGATGAGTCCACGTTAAAGAACGCCACGTCGTCAAAATTATACTGGAGTCCCCAGTACGGCGTTTCTCACAATAAAATTGTGGTTTTGGCACGTAAAACCCCAGATTTTAATGCAATAAAATTTATCTTCGTGTGGAAAACTTTCCAAATGTGGACTTCTTTAGAACAGGCAATGAATTTACATTTTGTTTTCTCTACAGGTGAAAATCCTGGTTGATGTTCGAGCTTGCAAGAAAACGCGTGTATTTGCGACCGTGGCTCAAGGTCCTAAATGTATGTATGTAGAAGTAAAACGACAATACATGCAATCATGTTAACAGAGTTGTACAAACCAAAGGGTAATATTGCAGAACATGAGCGGTTGCGGATGTTCAGAATTTTTGCGATGAAAGCCAGTATACGCTAACAATTCGGTTGCGGCGGCGTATAAGGTGGCAGTGTAAGGGGCACAGCACCAGATAAGGTGGGTGGCTGTTGGAGACAGACACGGGAGCGAAGTAAACGCTAGAGAGTAGTAGCCAGCGGAGGGCCTAAAGATGGTAGCATTTTCATCATTTTCATCATTCATCATTTGTACAGAAGGAGGTCCCGGAGTTACAAGAACTGTCAGGGGGAACTCCTATTAGTAATTTAACAATGCAGTAATTAATACACTATGGCAACATAGCAGCAACAGACATCCGAATGCACGAAGTTAGTGAAGCAAATAATCAAATACAAGAAAGGTGCTTACAATAATTGAAGTTCAAAAGACAAGCAAATTAAATCTGAGAGACATTAATTCTAGTCTAGCAGAGAATTCAGAAAACCTATGTTAAAAACTCTCGTTTACTTGCGGCTCACAGCGACCGAAAATGAGGATACACTGTATTCTATCTAAATGCATGGGAAAGAAGAAATAATTTTTCTCAGCAACCATGGCAATAAGTTTGATGAGGTTTGTGGCCTTTAAAAGAAAAAAAAAAGTTAGAATCTTGTGTCTGTTCATTGTGAATTTTCAATTTAGGTCGTCAATGTTTCAATAAAAATTGACAGAAATCGCAAATTTTCAGAAAACGGAACTATCAAGTTTACAACTCTGTAAGTTAGCAATGAAGTGTGATATTACAATTCTGTGAATTGCGACTAATGTTACATTAAAGCGCACAGAAGTAATAAATTATACATGGCTCTCAATTAGACCACTAATTTGTGAGTAGTGCTTGCTACTGGTAAACAATGTAGCAAATTCACTTAATATATAAGTTGACATATCAAAGTTGTCCTCTTTGAATGTTCTAATGGAGCAGTTTACAGAACTGCGATATCTGTTATAGGTGCAGAACTACGAATTTCTAAACTTCATGCTTCTATTTATCTCAAATGTACCAATGTTTGAAGATTCAAATAAAAATGCAGGTCCTAAATGGAAATGCCGCTTCGAACAGTCACTAGAATGTAACTATCTCTCAAATGCAACAAATTTTATTAAATTCGGCCAAGTGATTATTTCAGAAATGCGTTTCTGCGTTTTAGATGTATTTGAATAGGCGGCATCGCAGTTGGCCCCGAGCCCCCTAAAGCTTCCTCTTAAGTAGTAAATATCAACCAGAGCGTATAAATATACGCATGCCCGTCCACGCATTATGATTGATGGAATGTAAAAGTAAATTAGGGTGTGGAATTGCCATAACGAGAGA
>NC_051154.1:221521585-221694085 GCF_013339745.2 Dermacentor silvarum | reverse complement strand
TGGACCACCTGGGGTTCTTTAACAGGCACCTAAATGTAAGTACACGGGTTTTTTCGCATTTCGGGGTGACATTGGCTAAAATGCAACGTAGGCATTTCCAGGCGCACACATTAATTATGCTTGAGCGGATAACTAATGTGGGACACAGAGTGTCTGTCACTTGAAAGTGCCTGACGAGGCGGAAATGTTACCTCCGGCTATCATAAATCTCAGTACTCACTACCCTTAGAGTCTTCCTTATATTCAGGCGCCTATATGAGCATTTAGGCCGGGTTTTGTCTCAGTAAAGTAAGAATGAAAGGCGCAGAAACAATGAGCGAAAAGAAAGCGCATTACGTTTGGTGCATATTATGTTGAAACTTTCCCAGAAAATTTTCTCTCGGGTGCTTCACGTCGTTTAGTACAAAGCTAGTGTCATGACCAGTATGACATGTACTCAAATCGCGCGTAGCAAGAACATTTTAGATTTATGCTACAAATGTATTTCTGTTTATTCTTTCAGTACGAACGCCTCCAGCAGCAAAAAGAAAGGCATGATGACTCTGAATTATTTACGTAGGTCTTAAGTTCTGCATTCCTGCTGTATACCGGTCAAAATCGACCCCTTGAAGCTAACAGGACGCCACATTTATTTGCGGTTTTTTGAGTGTGAGAACTTCCTTTTGGTTTCGGAGCGCTAAAGAAAATGCAATGTGCCGAAATGTTATAAATAAAGACAGCTTGTGAAATCACTGTATTTGCTCCTAAGTGCAGCGAAAAAGTTATCACTATCACATGAGACTTATGGTCATGATTCATAGTGAAAACGCAAATTCGGCGCTTTGTCTGACGTTAAACACAAACCCATTCCCAGAATAAACTAGCTTATTACGAATTACGTGCAGCAAGCATCGTCTAAATGACAAAGTGAAATAGGTTTCCATGTATTGTCTGCATGTTTCTTGTGCGTCATAAGCTTGCTGTACAGTATAAATCATACATATGGTATAGCGTTTAGAGATCCAAGAGTTATGACTGTTAATAATGCAACAGGCCAAGATTTTGAAGATGATGACATATACAACAGAGGCTGTATTCTGTAACGATTATTTTCATACTGTATTCTTGTTGCTCTTCACCACTGGCACGCACGAAGGCAGCGTTGGCCGTACTGTTGGGTCTAGCCACATGGTCTCGACAGATGACAAGAAATAAATCGAATAGAAGAAAATAATGCTTGTCAAATATAGCCGCAGAGGTAAACGTTGTGCGCATGGACACCGCCTTCACCCCCTCTCCTACCCCTCGACCCCACACATATCTCTACAACAAAAGAGATACGTACGTAGTAGAGCCTTTGATATGAGGCTACATCTGGTATTGCACTTGCCTCCGGCCCCTTGCGTTCAAGGGCCCTGTTGAAGCAATAGTGCTACTCGAAACCTAGCACCACTCATGCTCTTAGATCCACGCAATGCTACCATCACCATGTAGCATATCTTTCATGTTCGTATGTACACTTCACTGGAGTCATTGTCATAGTTATACCACCTATATATTTTACGCTCGTAGGCATTGTTACAGCCATGTTACATCTACCATTAGATAATAATTTCTCCATTGACAACGCATGACCACTTGCTTGGCGCTCTTTGAACGCATCTGACCCTTGCGCCACAAAACACCTATCGCATCACCAAAGGAAATATAACGCATGCACGCAAGCAAATACAATGGTACCTCAAAATTTGTTATATGATGGAGTTATGATAAACCATACATTTTCTGCACTAAAAGGCCGGACAGACCAGCCCGAACATTATGTGCCATTTTATGTGGACAACCCGTTCCACAAAGCACTTATGGAGTTCCTTGCACTCGGTAAGTATATTATGCCGCATGGCAACTTGGTTGCGATTAAAAAGGGCATTTATTGCTCCAAAATTTGCCAGATGCTTTTCCAACACATATTCATGTTGACCGCGTGAAATCATCTTGTCCCACGTCTGATCTCCATATTCCTCTGTTCCACTCCCCAATGCCGGCTAATTAATCTAGTTAATATTTTTCTATTCTTGTATTTTTGTGACTGCTTTTTATCTCCCCTATTCTTTCCGCCTTTCATTTCCCCTTCCCCTTCTCCCAGTGCAGGGTAGCAAGCCATAATCTGTTCGGGTTAACCTCCCTGCCTTTCCCACCCCGTTTTCCTTCCTCTCTTTTTCTCTAGTTAACATGGATGCCCTTTCCATTTTTGTTCTCTTCCCCAAATGCCTGCGATGAAGCGGCTTTCTTCTACACTTCTTGTCTTACAGCTAAAATGCTCTCGGGGTTATACGTGTGTTCCGGCTGCCGTTATCTGAATGTCGTTCAACTGGGCCCAGAGCCGCCACTTAAGTGTTGCGGTCGACATCAGCTCGAGAACCCGTCGCAAACATGGCACTTGTCTATACGTGCTCCTCTTCGTCGACAAGCGGCTCCTTTTGGCTAGCAATGAGGCTTTTCACCGCCCTTGCTTGGCTTCTTCTACGAACCACTTTTGCTGTGAGGCCACCTCTGGATTTGTGCAGTAAGCGTTTATTATTCACAAAGTATCATATCTTGCAATGAACCCACCATTTCTATACCAGCTCCTGATTTGCCGCACCAGAGATTCCACGTGGGAATCCTGTTTCTTTGCATACGAGGAGCTGCATCAGATTTGGTGAGTAAACGCGAGAGGTTTCATGAAAATTTTGTCGGCAGAAGAAATTTGTTTTATACACGGAGACCACCAGGAAATTACGTTTAAGGGCAACATTTCCCAAAAATATATGTATATTATTCTGGCACAATATGACGTTAGATGGCCAGCGCCGCACTAAATGTGGCTTTCTCATTTTCATTACAGCTTCTGTCATGATAAGACGGCCTCACACTTTGTAGCCACGAAACGAAAAGCTTAGACATTGCCTGACAGCATCTTCATATAAGAAAATGAAAAAGCGTAATTTGAAGAGGCCTCATATCCCAGTGTATTTAACAATCGTGAAGTTAGCGACTATCTTGCTTTGTAAGCATTGGCGCAAAAAGGTAAAATTTGTGTTTCTCTGCTATGAAATATGACATTCGTGTGGGAAAACTGCAAAGCATTGAAAGTGCAAGGGCAAAATTACACATTTTAGTGTCGGAACGAGTGTTTACATTACAAACGTTTTGCTTGGCTATGTTCCACATTGAAAACTATGAGGGAAATGAAAATGGTGAGGGAAATGAAAATGCAAAGCGCCAAACCCAATTGCAGCTGGTGCAGCAGCTTGATCACCTGAAAACCGACGTGCTTCACTGCCATGACGACTTCTGCCTTGTGGACAAGTTGTGTCAAAGGGGTCAGCTGGTAAGTTGAGCACCCTGATGAAGAACAGTCACCCCTCGTTGCTTTCATTTCACAGGCTTTGGTTTAGCACGAGAACATTTTAAAGAGGCCTGACACAAAATTTTGTGCCTCTTTTTCTTTCCTCTATTACGTAGCTGCTGACTCGGTATTCACTGCCAGTAGCCTCAATTCCTTGATCGCGCAGCAAAGAATTATATATTCTTTCATTTCAAACAGCTGGAAATGCATAGTAAATGCAGCGTGGCTTCGGGCTGGAAACAGGTTTCCTTGTTATCAGGGAAAACGGAGGTGGTGTTGATGTTGTGCCACGAACCGCTGACGCGAGCGTTAGTCAGCCCTGTGCAATGGCCACAAGCTGCATCATCATCGTGTCGACGAAAACTGGGCACGTGCTGCCACATGGACTATTTTTTCCTCACTCTGTGCTTCTCTGTGCTCGGCAAGGCATAAGCTTGGATCGCTGAATGTCGCTTCTCTGGGAACACCTAGCGCCCCTGTCAGCTTCGAGCGTACAATACGTCCAGCTGCGGGCGACACAGTTTCGGTTTGGCATGTGACCTCTGCAACGGGCTGACGTCGGCGTCGGGTGCGTCGGCGGTCTGAAAAAAAAATGCTGGCTCTCCCGTAATCGAGAGTAGCTGTAAGCTTCAAATGGCCACCGGTAAAGCAGATTGGTGCCCCGACGCAGGCCTGAAAACTTATTGAGCCGAAATTCACCTGTTTTGAACTGAACCTCGTTGCAAGTCTCGTCTCGGCCAAACAATCATCCGCGCCACGGCCGGACGCTGCCGGCCTGGCCGCGCAGCGTGGTGCCATCTCTCGAAGGAGGCGGCGCAAAACCCACGCCGCGGAACTCACGGACTGCTGGCGTTGAAAAGTGCACAGGAAACCCTGTCGCAGCGCGAAAAGATGACAATCAAGTGTATGGTGCACTGTATTTGCCTTTTAAACGTTGCGATTGGAAATGACAAATAAAGGTCAGTGTACTAAAAGTTACAGCTTGAGTGATATTGTGAAGAAACATTAGGAAGAAATCGGAAGCAATATTATTTTTGTAACTTATTTGGGCAGTAACCAGCGTATGTAATTCGGTCCTGTAGAAGGGGTTGGGGGCCAGAGACCACATTGTCTTTAGTTTTGAGTGGTTGCCCGGATGATCTCATTTTGCTCTCGCAACGATGTGCGCATGTTCTCGCAGCTTCTCGTTTCGTTCTCGTGCCCATTATTGTCTTGAGTCCCCGTATAATGGCTCTGAATTTTCTCTCAAGGTCTCTTGAAGGTCGCCGACAACGGTAGCTAAAAGTATTTAATGCTTAATACCTTGTTGCCCCTATCTTCAACTTCCTCGGCCTAAATGGGACGCCTGGTAAAAACCCGAACGCGCACAGTATTTGGAGCGCATTTTGAACTGGTGGCATTAAAAGGTGCAGTGTGATGTTCTATTTGTTGCACTTTCGAGGAACTGAGACTTCATACCTTATTAATCGGTCGGCTGGAGCTATTCAGAGAAGAAAACGAGACAAAAAGATTGGTGCTCACTTGGGTGTGCGTGTGTTGTGTTGTGTGTGTGAGCCTAGCCTGAGAGAGAGGGAGAGAGCCTTGCATGGCTAATGCCAAACATGAAAATACTGGTCGGATAGAAGCGACGCCCACCGCAATGTGACTACACGAAATATAGGAGTAAAAACTACACACGCTCGTTCGGATAAACTTTCATCTTATTTCCCTAAGTTTCTCGTCCCGTCTTGTGTCTTTTCTTCTGTGTCTCTCCTCTCCATTTCTTGCTCTCTCACCTTTGTTGTTAGGCGGTTCGCATCGCGGGGCTTTTTAATTGCTGGCACATTTTTAACATTACCATTTTTTAACATAACATTTTTTTTCGTTAGCACGGCGACGGAAAGTAACGAACTGCACTTTCACCTCTTCAGTCACCGATTTGATTGCCATTCGTTCGTCGCTTTCATTGACATTGTTTTTGGATATTGCTGTTGAACTAATTTTACGGGGTTGACAGTTCTTCAAAACACCCTCTGTTGCTTCTTCGTCATCCGTCTCTTAATGAAAGACAATAAAAATGTGTCATTGAATCACGCAACATTTTACCAACGGTGACATCAGCAGGCAATTTTTCGATAATTAAGGAATTTTTTTTATTTTCTTGTACCACATATTTTACTGTAATTATTCTGGATGACGTTTACTTTATTACTTGAGCGGCGCGAGCATATGCGGTTGAAGTCATAAGGCGTTATTTATTTCTGCAGGAACCAGAGCTGGCAAAATACCTCGTGAGTACTTTTTTGTCTATAAAATGCACAACCTAAAAGCCAATGGGCAATTTTATCTTTTGCGCTACACCCGCCGCGGTGGCTAAGCGGCTATGGTCTTGCCTGCTGAGCACGAGGCCGCGGGATCAAATCCCGGCCGCGGCGGTCGCATTTCGATGGGGGCGAAATGCAAAAAGGCCAGTGTCCCGTGCATTGTGGGCGCGGTAAAGATCCCCTGGCGGTCAAAATTAATCCGTAGTCCCCACTACGTCGTGCCTCATAATCAAATCGTGGTTTTCGCACGTAAAACCCACGGAATTATTATTCATTCATTCATCTTTGGCGCTACGAACTGAAGCTGACAGAATAACTAAGCGCTCTAAATTTTAGACTACATGAAGCTACCGTGAAGGCAGAATGTAGCACGTGTGCCCCCCTGGCAAAAATGACATCAATCTTTTGTTGACATATTGTTGAGCCCTTATTGTTGACTCAACAGTTTTGATGATGCAGTTAACAATAAACTAGTCACTGTACACATGGTGAGTTTGGAAATTTCGAGTGACAGCTAATTAAACATGGCATAAAATATTCCGATTTAACACATTTGCGTTCAATAGCTCGTTAGCATAATTGTTGTGTGGCTCATTCACGGCAGCAGACTTTCACCTGCATACGAGAAATGTTGCATATTTGGTTATATTTCTGCTCAGAAAAGGGCCCACTATGCCCATAAAGAAGCTTACGTTATACAGGTGAGTGTCACTCTATAGCCAATGAATGACGAATATCTGTGATTTAAATGTGGCTGCAGTACTACAGTGTAAACTGCAATGAGGTAGGCACCATTTAAGTAGCGTGACGTGTAAGTATGAACAGCACAGCTGCCGTTAATAATTCAAGTGTTCTCATGGGTTGGCCGCGCATTGTGGTTGAGGCATGCTGCTGTTAAGCGCTATGCCTTCACCCCTTTCATTGTACTTTCATTGTTTAATAGCCACGCGATGTCCGAATAACGCAACTTCCCAATACAACACATCAGCTGTATTGAGTGAAATTTCCAGGCCCAAGTTTCAGCAGGGCTTAATAAAAGTCTAAACATTGTTTGAATAGATGCTTACTGTATTTTAATAGTGTGCATCAGAGCAATGTTCACAGTAAATCAAGGGCACCGCAGATCACCGTAGCTCCATTACATTACAGTGAAATATAGAGAGATGATGGACATTGACAGCAGTGCACAGCCGAATTAAGAAAAAAAAAACAACTAGAGCAAGATACTCCAACAATTTTTCAAAACAAAACTTACAAAAACTAATCAGCCATATACTAACAAGCGCAAGTGAGCTCCTTACATGCCGAAAGCCATTCTTCAGTTCTGTTTATTTTGTTCTTCTAGCAGCACGTAGAAAGTGTTGAAAACAAAAGACATTATCCGACACTCTTAAACGGCTTAAAGTATTAGGGCGCCGCAGCAGTAATCGTCTGCTGTTTGCAGTCCCACTTCCAGTGTATTCCCTATGACTTTGACTGCTATCATTTTCTAAAGGAAGTGACGACGACGTGGCCATCAGCTGCTGAAACCTGGGAGCTGTATTGCTAATAATTACCTGTTGTACAGACACTCATTAGTAGAGCATAGAAACCCCGGGAAACCACGACAGTGGTTGCCCGGGGTTCCTGATATTTACGAGCTTCCAGGAAGCGCCATAGTGGCGCCGCGCTCCCGCAGCTACCCGGCAGCTGTTCCGTTCGAAGCCTTCGACAGCACGGATCAAGGAGGAATGACTGACCCGCTCAGGCAGAAGCTACCGCGCGGTGGAGTGCATGTGCAGTGGCACAGTTAGAGGTAGCGGTGGCGTTTTAGGCAAAGCTGTGTGGACGCAATGAGTGCACCGGTGAGAATATAAAACCCGCTTTTCTTGCAACAAAATGGACTCGACCATCGCGTTATATTCGCAGTGTTTCAATTAACCGTATTAGAACTGGCACTTAACGTGTCTACATTGAATTTTCGCATGCAAGCAAAGGCAATAAGCACTACGCCTACGGCAATTTGGCTTGAATGAGGTGGGATCCTACAACCCAACGACGGCGGTTGTCCCTGAAGTTGCTTAACACGAAGTGAGAAAAATCATTCATATTGCATGAACTTTTTCGAATTCCTTAATTTTACTTCATCAGTTCAGAATTATAGAAATACGAGATATGATATGCGGAAGAAGGTCCCTTAGTCAAATGACTCTATTGTGACCTCCTTTATGTGAAAAACTTAAATTTTTTCGAAAGATGTCTGAAGCAAACAATTCAATAGTTGGCTGCATAAAATGATTCCTGATTACTGTGTGTATTGGTACCTGCGCAACCTACCGAAATTTGGCATTATTTTATGATTACCTACCTTCAGTAAAGAAGAGAAATGCTCATTGTTGATATAATCGAGACACACATAGCGCTACGGTGCATGCATCCCGGTTAGGCGTCATGTATTAAACACGAAATACGCAATGAACGCTACATGTGTGTAGTTTTCATAAGTTGCTCGGCCACTGCGCCCCTGATCATTACTGCTTCTTAGCCGTGTTGTAGAGTTTGCTTCGTGGCATGCATGGCCGCACAAAACTGATGATAAAGGCGAGAGCTTTTGCTTACTACCAGAGAGCTCTTGGGTACTGCATCGGGACGCAATACGAGTCTCGCCGTGCAGTCTACACTGCGTTGGGCTGAAGCCCTGCTTCTTCCCAAAAGGTGCGCCTTGCAGCAAACAAGTTCTTCCCCGCCCACATCCACATTATATTGCCCGCGGTGAGAGCCAGGTGCAATGTTGCAGCACCCATTGCGGAATTAGTGAGTTGCTTATCTGGTGACGCCTCTGCTCTAAGCAGAACTCAAAGGAAAATAAAAAAAAACGAAGAAAGCACACAACGTCACCAGGTCTCCCTCACTTTTCCCCTTCTCCCCGTGGCGATTAATGAAAGGGCGGTAGGCTTTTAAGTACGCTTTGTACAAGTCGGTAATAACACCCCTCAATGACTTTTACATAAAGGTTTAGCTCGAAATCATGCGAATTGGCAAGAAGACACAACTGCGTATGCAGGTTTTGCCCAGTAAGAACGCGCATATCCTCGGGATGATGCATAAAGGTTGCGGATAGCACCTTCCTCCTTCTCCAAGCAGCACTGGTTTATGACAGAGTATTAACAATAATAAAAAAAGAGTTATTAAAAGTGACTTGTTACCGTTTGTGTCGATCTAAACAATGGATCTGAATTTGGTTTGGTGGAAAGCATACTTAACGCAGAAGATGAACATGCCCTTTTGGTGCGATTTAACAGGCATGACTTGAATCTTGCTCAGTGATGTTGATGCAACGTTTACGTGCTTAAAACTAAATTGACTAGCTTTTAGTTTACCTTCAGGCCTCCTTTGCTTTTGGACTTCGGCAAACATAGGGATCAGATCACGCAATAGCAGATCAGACGGACAGCTGTGCGTGTTCCCTGCAAGCATGTTCGTGTTTTATTTTTATGTCGTCAAATGTTAATGCAGTGGTTCAGTGTCTCATTGAATGTTTGACTGCAGGCTGCCCACCTGATGCGGGAACTTCAATGCCTGGCTGAGTTTTGCACTACCCCATCAGAGAACGAGCTGGACGGTGGGGCGAATAACACTGACATCGCTCGTTGCCGGAACAGTGTTGTGCCGTAAAATGCACTTAAACATGTCAACCGGGAAAAAAAAGAAAGGACACCGATTGTTGATAATGTAAAGAGCGTGTTTTTTATCTAAGTTTGAATCTTCGACAACTGGTCCTTGACCACGTCAAAAGTCAATCGCTATACCATCTCCAGACCATAATGCGGTCCTGAGGCACATTTATTGTGCCAAACGTATGTTGTAACTACACCTCATGGCTTTATGAACCCAAAAAGTTGAATGAGAAAGAATCTATAAGACGTAAATTATGAACGGCTAGGCGTAGCAATCACACATTGATCCCTCCATGTGGAAAGCAAAATTAAATGTGCCGCCAATCAAGCTTACTAAGTCGGCAAATCTTTACGTATATATAACTGCAGAAGAAGCAGGTGAATATGATTGCGGCATTCACAATTCAAGCATACTTCTGACTTCAACAATTGAAGCACGCTTCCGAAATAAATTATTGGTTGACACTGAGCGCTTGAGTTGCATTTCTTCTTTTATTGCGGTAGCAATTATATGGACACTCCAAACGCATTTCTGCCGTCGCCGTCGTCGTCGCCGTGAGGTTCCGTATAATGTCCAACTGCGGTAAAATCGCCGAGCGCCGTATGCTGTATGTGCGAGTGAAAGCGCGCGAGGGACGCGTGCTTTCACGGAGAGCGAACGGACGGCGGAGAGCAAACGTGATGTTTTGCGTCGTGCGAAAGGCCGTTGGGGATGGGAGGGAGGGAGGGGAGGCGACGTTTAGCTGCGGCACCAAATGCGTATGTGGCGACCGGGCGCAAGGGCAACTGGCGACTCAATCTCCCACGCGAGAGGAGGAAAGCGGCAAGGCAGGGCGGGAGGGAGGGGGCGCGGCTGCTACTCTGCCAGGAACTGCATATTTGTACTTTGCGTGGCTGCGGCCGGTCGCGCGCACCGTATCTTCAAGCGATCTCCACACGGCTCTTACCTTTGTATGCGCTGTGCTTTCGCCACTCAGTTTCCGTTGAAGCGATAGACCGCACGAACCTTCGCTCGCTGCTGTTCCCGTGCTTGCTCACTCCAGCGTTTTGACAATGGTTGTCTGCGGTCATCGAGTGTGGTCTATTCATGTTTGCTTGTGCGCGCTGACACCATGCTTGTTAATTCAGTTAGTGAGCGAATGTGTACAAGTTTATGCAGCCGATAAAACTCCTATCCTTACTCCGTAAAGCTCTCTACTAAATTGCTATCGCAATTGATGCTTCGCCTTTCTGGCGGAACTACGACTTTTTTCTACCCATACTCCTGTCTTCCGCGCTGCTACTTGAATACTTGGCCCATTTGAAGTAGAAGAACGCAGAACCAAAGAACATTGAAACCTGAGCAGAATAAAAACGAAAAGTACGTGACCTTGCTCTGAAAACGGAACACATAACGGTACGTGTCCTGTGAAACAACGTCCCTTTCCAGCGGCGTGCGCTTTGTCACTGGCCGTACGTAAACCTGAGGACGTTGCTGAATAATGGACTCCTCAAGAATTTGCTGAAGTACTACGTTTCACGTACGGCTGGAACATTTATAAGCAGACCACGCCGGAGCTATGCATGGGAGAATCACTTTCGTAACGATGGCGGAGCTGGCAATAGAGCCACTCTAGCTCAATGTGCTGGGAGTATTCACACCAGCATGTGGAATATTTGTTTTTATGTGTGGGTAACTGCTATCCTATTGGGCATAAAGATGGTGTGCAACGCTTAGCGTTGAGTCTAAATGTACTGCCTTCATGCGTAACGCTCACTGCATAAATGTAAGTGAATAATACTCTTCCATTCCGCGACGTTGTTTCATATGGAGTTTCATACTACGATCGCTAGAGGAAAGTCTGACGCTGAAATAGTTCAGCCATCATTAGAGTCAGGGGTATACGTGCATGAATTTTTCTGCGGTCGGCCATGAATTCGTTCAAAAGGCGCTTTGCACGTAATTTACGGTATTGCTAATTGTAGTTCAGTTGCGTTTTGTTTAGCAGCACAAAGTTTTTTAGAGTAGTTAAGCGTTTTACTTTCACAATTATTTCATGCCATCATGCAATTTACAGCGCATATACTGGGTGTCCCAGCTGTCATACACGAAGCTTTAAAAAAAGACGAGCTATTCTAAGTGAATAAGACCGAATACACGTCCGGAATGCATTTGAAAAGCAGTGCAATTTTGAGTCGTTGACAGTAATTCATTAAAAATAATTAGTTGAAATTGTAATGGGTGTTACAATTGTCAAGCTGTCAGTTAAGGAGCTTTAGAAAATTGTATACATCAAAATGGCATGTTTACAGTATCATAAGAAGCCAACAAACGAAGACACCACGGAGAGAGAGGGGAAATTGCTTGTACTTACTAAGTAAACTAAGCAGATGATAAATTAATGGAAATGAAAATGGATGAAAAAATAATTTACCCCACGTGGGGAACGATCCCACGTCTTCGCATTACGCGTGCGATGCTCTTACCAATTGAGCTACTGTGGTTCCGCTTTCCCATCCACTTTCAGGGGTATTTATGTTTTACAACCAGAACTAACCCTAGGAGTGTTTAGAGTAAGGTACATAAACATCACGTGTTTATTTTTTTCGTTGAAAAGAGAAAGCTCCCGAAACAGGAAAAATACCATTTCACCACACGCCCATACGCATGGGAAATCAACGCTATTAAAAAAATTACTCCATCTCCCGCTATAGGGAACCATGTGTGGATGCGAAGCCGGAGATGGTTTCGCGGCAGCGGCCCGAGTGCTAATCGCGGCGCTGCACAGGAGAGTGAATGAGGCGCGCGCGCTGCGTCATTTTCATACCGCGGAACTACCGTGGCGCCCCCAGCGGGATATGCAGCTTGAGCGGGAGATGGCTTCGCGGCAGCGGCCCGAGTGCTCATCGCGGTGCTGCACAGGAGAGAGAATGAGGCGCGCGCGCTCCGGCATTTTCATACCGCGGAACTACCGTGGCGCCCCAGCGGAGTACGCAGCTTGAGCAGGAGATGGTTTCGCGGCCGAGTGCTCATCGCCGGTGGTGCACAGGAGAGAGAATGAGGCACCCGCTCCGTCATTTTCATACCGCGGAACTACCGTGGCGCACCCAGCGGAGTATGCAGCTGTCGCACCACCGGTCGAGCGCGCCGCTCCGGATTCCTAGAGGAGAGAAAGGGGGGGCGTAGGAGAGGAGAGAGAGGGGGAGAGGACGCGCATGCGCTGTGGGGGTGTGGCACGCGGGCGCCGCTCCATAGAGTATTTCTAGAGGAAGAAAGGGGGGAGCATAGGAGAGGAGATCGAGTCGGAGGGGACGCGCATGCGCTGTGGAGGTGTGGGACGCGGGACAAGAGACAGAGCCGCCGGCAAGAAATGCCTCGCATTCAAAATCCCCTCATGCCGACAGCAAGCAGTTCATCTCAGGATGACCGCTGAGCAGACGCACTAATCACCGAGAGCTGTTTGCGCACCATGGAATGAATAAAGGCGCAGCTCTCTGCGGTGCCGTTAGTAGTAGTAAGCCATCGAGTGTCTTACTACTATCTGTGGGCAGGAAGGTGAGAAGCTGGGATTCACGTTTTATGCTGAAAACTTGCGTCTTGTGGTTCTCATGGCAGGCAAGGTAGATCAACGAGTCTAAATATAGCATAGTCAATTGCCTACAGTAAAGGAATACAAATATGTGGAGTGGTAATAAATGAAGGAAGAATGCATTTTAGAGCCCATGAAGATGCGCTTAAAGCAAAAGGAAAGACAGATGCAGCTACAATGTAGCGCATATCATTACGGGAGTATAAGAAGTACGTAGTAGTAGGGCGGATTGAGGAAGATTGTATTGGTACCGCGGCTTACCTTCGGAAATGCGGTGCTATTTTAATACCAGAAGTACAGTCAGGTCTTGATGTAAAGCACAGATAAATCGGTAGATTAGCATTAGTAACTCGTGGAAAACCTACAAATGAATCTGAAAAAGGAGACATGGGATGAACATCTTTCTAGGTGAGGGAACTACAAAGTAAAATATCTTACGAAAAGAGACTGAGACAAATGGAGGACAGCCGATGGGCAGTAAGGGTGTATAGGTAGCTGAAAAGTTGATTCCAAGCGGCGGAAAAAAATGTAGTAAACTGGACGTTAAGTATGCATGCCATATAGTGCAGGAAGTGAGACAATTAAATAAGAGCATAAAGCTTACAGTTAGGTAGGTGGAGTGCTAGCACCAGTTAGAGAAGAGGGTCATTAGGACAAGCAATGGCAAAGTACAAAATTTGGGAGAAAGGTATCCAGAAGAAAGTGTTTCAAAATAACTCTACGGACCGTGCACTTATTACAGCGAAGGTGTATATGCCTATAGGCTGAAACACTCGTGGTCCGACCACAGAAACCCACCCGCGGAAATAGACTTATCGAAAACTTGCGTCTCGTTCACTTGGTACATACCAAAATTGGCATAAAAGGGCGCGAATGTATCACTAACATGACTGATAGGTCATGACATCAATAACATCTCATGCTGGTCACTTACGTCACGATTAACGATATTAAAATCACGTGTGGTGCATACCCGCATTTGATATGCAGGTATGAGCCAGGGACATGGAAGAAATGAAGAAAATAAGAAAGAAAGAAAGAGGAAAGGATGGAAGGAAAGAAAGAAGGAAAGAACGAAATCACGTGAGGCTCATACTGGAGCGGCACATTTCAGCTTCGCTGGTTTACTATCTGCACGGGGTGCATGGGCGGTGAATTGTTTGGAGGCTAGGGCAGGCTGTCTAAAAATGTGAAGTTATTAAAGGAGGTTTACTCCGAGAACTGTGCGTAGCGTACAAAAATAGTGCGAAGGCAATAGCAGATATCTTGCTAGAATACTACAGTATACATCCAAAAATAAATAAACCATAAAGAGAGTTGGGAGAGGGTAAACACCAGCGCGGTAAACACGAAGAAGAGACGTTTAGAACATCGTTGGTGGATAATTAAGCAGAGAAAAATCAGCTTAATATAACGTATAATAAAAATTGCTATATACCTGCAGGATAGTGTTATCATGCGCTTGTTTTATACAGCAAGGAGTGGGAATTAAACTTGGAATTTAACAGGTGCATAATAAATTGAATAGATTCTATGACATTTCAAAGAGAAAGCAACTTATCATTATAATCATCATTAGCAGCAGCAGCAGCGGCGGCGGCGGCGGCAGCTAATATTGCTGGCATGTTAGACGCAACAGCCGCCATCGATGATCTAGTAAGTTTCAGTCATCACGTTGTGTTCGTGCCCTAAGGAAAGATTCATAACAAGGTGTTGGACGTGAAATATATACCATCCTTCCGGAGGTGTTCCGGAGGTGCTTTGAAACTTGTATTGGGAACCAGTGGGGCGGGGAAATATGGAGGAAAATCTCCACCGCACGTGCGGACAGATATTGCACCTCTTGGGGTTTTGTGAAGGTCTACGATGCATAAGTAATCGAAGAAATCAGCGAACTTTCACGAGGATTTTCACAGTGCCATTCATGCGCGGTTGGAATTGTATTTCAGGCCTCACCGAGTTACTTATCGTGTTGCCAAGGGTCAAAACAATGTATATTGTACACCTGTCTGTCGTCCGAACTCATAAGGACTCCTTCCATTATCGCAGAAACCCTTTCTGTTGAAATTCTTTTAAACCAGCAAAATATCCCGAATCTTTCAATGACTACTGGATTGTGAATAGCTTTCAGTATTGAAATGATAGCGGTTCATTTGTTATTTTGTAATTATTTTTTAATGTTCTTGAGCTGCACATAGGCAAGGACACAAACAGTATACATGTATATGGAGCGTGATCTTTCTTGGAACAAAGTTCAAGTAAGATTTTGTTACTCTCAGTGCGAGGCCTTATTGCTGAAGCGGCGTGGAAAGGAAATCGCAGAGGTGCCAGCGTCAAAGTGTTTTTGTCGAGCCGCGTTTAGGCGAGAGAGGTCGGCCGAGGCTCTATATCTTCGCAATCATTAGTACGAAATTGAAGCGCTTAAAACGACTTGTTAGAGTGCTCCAGGTCTAAGTGTTTGCTTGAGGGGACGAAAGGACCAAAATCACTACGATTCCGGCGTTGAAAAAGCGACCGTCGTCGCTGCAGCCGCCTCGCTTCGCACTGCCATATTTAAAACCCAGGGGGGCCAACTGTGCTAACAATAATTAAGATTTTTCGGAAGCTGGTGCCATTTATTAGCTTAGCATTCGCACCAAATAATGAAACGCCTGGCGCTCGTCTGTGACCCTTAGTAATGAAAGGAAATGCCTGCACACATTGAGAATCGCCACTGGCATATTTTAAAGGAAACGCCTGGAAGACTGAGACTCGTCCTTGGAAACGAAAGGGTTAAGCTTCGGCCCCTTCTTGTCGTGGGTACTACAAACGATGGCGGCAATCATGTCGTCCTTGCTATCAAACGAAGAGAAGTGCATCAACTGCATCGTTCAGCAGTACTTTCTTCTGTGTGGCTATCTCCGCTATATGGGCACTATGTGCTGCGTGCTTGTTTCTTGTAGTGCTTTCTCGCAGTGCTTTCTCGAATTATATTCAACAGATTTCTTGATTTAGCCAATTTTTTTTATTAACGATTCGGTATGTGCCACTCGGGTGTGTGCCTATTCTTGACCAATTCTCCATAATGGGCATGTACCACTGTGACACAAGAGGTCGAAAATCCTTAAATGTAGCTAGATAGCGTCGCATTTCTCAACGCACACACTTGTCAAAGCCATTTCATCGACAAGCGTCATAAATCAACATCTTCGTGACATCGCTGCGCAGACCGCTAACACTGTGCATCTGCCTGATTTACTGTTTGCGTTTCAGCGTATCCTGTGAGTGGTGTAGTGTATGAGCATAAAAACTGCATGAGGTGGCATGCTGCATAGAATGAAAAAATGTCGCAGTTTCACCCGAAAGGCGAAGCATCAATTGCGATAGCAATTAAGTAGAGAGCTATACGGAGTAAGGATAGTAGTTTTATCAGCTGTATAAACTTGGACATGCCGCAGCACCAGCAACGCGCAAAACTGTTGTCGACGCCGTCGGCGTTTTGACGGCGTTCGCATAGAACGCCCGCGGCGTTGGTGACTGTTGCCGGTGCCTCTGGGGGCGACTCGGAGGTTTTCGACGAGATCAGAACGGGACACTCGTCGAGCAGTGTCGGAAGTCTTTACCACCTTCTCTCCTCGCAACGTTTTTATATAAATACGCATTTGGTGCCGCAGCTAAACGTAACCTCTCCTCCCTCCCTCCTGTCCCCCCATGGCCTTTCGCGCAACGGAAGAAGTCGCGTTTGCTCTCCGACGTGCGTTCGCTCCCCGTGAAAGGGCGCGTCCCTCGCGCACATACGTACAGCATACGGCGCGCGGCGACGATTTCATCGCCGTTGGACTCTATACGGAACCTCACGGCGACGACGACACCGATGGCAGAAATCCGCTTGGAGTATCCATATAATTGCTATCGCAATAAAAACAAAACTGCACGCATAGCCGTTAGTTTTATAGGCCCTTTTCGATCCCGTGCGCTCTGCCATGTTTGATCGCATGGTGACGCGTCCATTGCTTGACTCAGCTGCCTCCGTTGCCTACGTGTTCACAGTGAATGTGCATGATGCCCCATGCGGTTCAGCAAACCTCTGTTTCGCAGATATCGTGGATGGTCACCGGCTGAACGACACGTAGCTTTGGCCAGAGCTTCAGAGGGCATGTAAGCGCTTTCGCAGCTCCCTATGCCTTGTCGAAATGGCGCGAGCAGCATATAGTTTCTTCTAATAAAGCGCCGTTTGAAATGTATTCCAAGCTGTGAAAACGTTCCGCACATGAAATAAACCAGGATCAGTGTGTTTTGCTCATTGCTCTTTATTTGCAAACACTTTGAAGCAACGGACTGTCATGTTTCTGATTCAGTAAAGTTCCTCGTTGCGGTCCCTATCCGATTGTTTACTTTCTGCCTAAGCGCTCGCGTGTGTGCTTTGTTGCAATAGATTTACTCTTTCTGCACACAGAACTTAGAACGTAAATGTTCTGTCCACTATAAAAGCTTGTAGCAAAGGCGTATTATCGCTAGTCACTCGCAATTGCTCCGTGGACCGTCACGACACGTTCAGCTTTGAATATTCGTGCGCTGTTGGTGTTGTCGCCGCCCCCCGTGCTTCGGCGCGTTGATTCAAGTGTGCGCCCATTCACTTATTCTTGATACGTTGTTGATAGAGTGGGCGTAATTTAGCGTGTGAGTTAGGGTAGATACGTCTAGATAAGGTGCGAGAAACAGACTATGCCAGGAAGCAGTGCTACTCCCTTTGTCACTGTGTAACGAGCGATACTCACTCTTTTAAAGCCATTTCGAAGTTGACGTCATTTCTTTGGAGGTTAGCGATACAACGCTGGCGGGTGAGTGAGTTTTTTTATCCGCTGGGAAAGCCGCGCATCGCGGAAGCCCGGTCACACATGGAGTCCTCATATAACACATTCGCATCATTTCTTATATGCCAGTCACTATTTTTATAGCCAAGTACCGCTCCACATTTTGCAGCATGAATTTAGCTGATCGCACAGAGGCAAGGCAGAAGATGCAATTTTTTCGTATTCGTGCGCTTTCGCTGAGGCCACATGTGGCGCGCCGCCGAAAGCGCCATATCGTTCCTTCGGAGCGAAAAGGGTCTACATGATTTAATACACACCGCTTGACTAAACCTTGGCTTCACATATATTTTAACGGGTGCATGGAATCTGCATGTTTTTCTTGTGAATACAGGCCCTGTTTACTGCTAGAAAAAGTCAAATAGGAAGGCAAAGAAATGTGAAAGACGGCATAAGGTGGCTTCATCATTTCTACTCATGCGCCGCTTTTTTATGTATAATCACGTACCTTTATAAAATACCAACCAGTAAAAAAAAATAAGGAACACATTTCTAATATGGTAGTTTCTTATTTTTGTATATTACTGCTCGGGTCATCTTTTCTGTTCGCGTGCCCTTTCTTGCTTTTCGCTTTCGTCATAAAGAATACCTTTGTCAGATACCGTTTAGGCCAAGAACAAGTTCTTGACCGCACTTAAGTTTCACATAAGCTGAGTACGAGGCCCTATATTATGATGACAATCCCGTTTAAAAGAAGGAAATTGAATCTACTGATAAAAAGTATGTCTTAACGATCTCTCCGCCTTTTAACAAACAAATTTATTCTCTCATCGAACACATGAGAATAGGTGGTTCGGGTATTCTCAGTGCGCAAGAACTGAAGATATTCTACGATAGTCATTTCTAGCTTCTTACATCCACCGTCGATAAAAAAAAGTGTCCGCAGAAATGAATACCAAAGAAATCTGCTTCAGCTGGCATACAGGGCAAAACACATGGGGACATAAGAAAAAATCCCGTGGTCTGTTTTACAAACAACATGACAAGCCGATTGCAGCATGACCAAGGCTTGGCTTTCACCAGAATGTATTTCATCCTTGTCCTCATTATTCGCCGTGCTAACTGGTCGGTACTCTTGAGGGGGATGATGAAGTGGTGCACGGAGCAGTGATGAAGGTCGGAAATAAAGTTTTGGAACAACACTGTGATAGCAGCGTCCTTTCATTCCGGCCCTGATTACAACTGAATTTGATACTTATGCTTGTGGTCAGGATTGTTGCTTTTGTTCATTTTGTTTCTGGTAAACAAAATTGACTGATTGATTGATTGACACTCTCACGGTCCTCATATTCAGAATTACTGCCGTTAGCCCGTTATATGCATTGCTCGTTATTTTAATGGCGTTGGTGGCTTAGTTCGAAGCTCGACGCCCACCTTTACACAACCTCCATAATCACTCTGTGGCAATTTAGACGCATTTCCGATTAACATCCCTGCGTTCCCTCCGTTTTCTCCTCCTCCTTATCCGGTTTTACAATAAGTCGAGATCACAAAAAAAGGAAAGTGGATGCAATGCATAATAATAGAGGCACTGACTATAATATGCGGCCACAAGAATATGCGAAACGCGTGAGTCGAGCGGCGGAAAAAGTCATAAGCCGTCCAAAAACATTTTAAGCAGCTAATGCACATTGTAACACTCTTATGACTTCGAACTGCGGTGCTATGGTTACACACATTGTGTGTGATAGGTTATGCCTTGGCTCATTGACAAATGATTGTAGTAACACACTAATCCTAAGGGTGTTGTCAAACATTGTCAGATTATTGTCCCATTGTCGTAGCACAATCGGGCCTCCTTCCCATGTGCCAGCTGTGCGCAGAACCTCGTAATTTTTTCTTTGCATGTTTACATGAGGCCGTTCATATAGCTTGTTGCTACTGGCTTACTGCCTTGCCTATAAGCCGCTCAACTTCCCCGAGTCAAGTGTCGCACTGAAACTGTTATCCTGGCATGTGGCTGATGCAGGTTACGGCCAGTCAGCTGCCGTTATCGCTGTAGAAAGAGCTCAGTTTGGTGGCGTGATAATCGGTCTTTTTCCACACCGGTAGAAGAAACAGGAAAAGCCTGTCTTGCTGAGAAGCCGCACTTACTAGTTTTGAACCAGTCACAGCTTTTTTGCGGCCGCCGTCGTTTGCTCGTGGACACGCCAAAGGCACAGAATGCACGTGATATTTACAGCTTTCCTGTTCGTCTCCTTGGCAGGCAGCGCTCTTGCGGGTCCTTTGGACTTATGCGGTATGAATTTTCCTCTGATATGCACACGCCCGCATTATCTGTGTGTGGGCCTTGTCATGTAGAAGAAGTCGCAGCACTAGGTGATCATTCGAGACCAGGCGGATGTCAGGGGAAACACAAAATTCCTTCTTCGATGTTCGGAACATGTCGGCCAGTCTAAGTACACGTCAGTAATCTGGTGGTCCGGGCCATGGGCCCGGACCACTGGACATATCCGCAGACGTCTCTGCACCACAGTTAATAAATGCGTTAGGATCTGACGCCATTTTGTGTGCTGCTACTTGCTCCTCGTTGTTGGTCCACTCGTTGCCTTCCGAGCACCCGTGTGTGCGTGCGCCCAGAAAATGGAAGCATGAGTATTTAATTTGGCATTAAGATTTTGGGGTGTTGCGATTAAGTCACCGACTATATCGAAGTGCAGTTGTGGGCTCCCAGTAGCTGCATGGAAAGTTTCCAGTTTTAATGGCGCGATGTCGCAGGCAGAGCACATCAAGTTCGCGCACATTTGTTCTTTTGCCTACCATGAATAATTATTTTTTCATTTCCCAAGCAAGTAACGCCGGCAGTGTCCGAACTGTATTGAAACAGAGTGCCTTCTGACCAGCGCTGTTTCTTAACTATTAGATCTGACGGGCAGTGCCTACGTTAGTGGGACAGAAATGAAGTGATGAGGTGGAACTCACATTAAGCCTCGAAACTAAGTGCTCATACGAGACTCACTTCTGGAAGCGTTGCGAAAACGAAGGAAAAGATAGCACACAAAAGGTGGCAAGGAGAGCATGTGTCGATTATTGGCCTCGAGGCCAAATGCGGCTATCCGTTATTTTTTCTTGCTTTGCTTTTTATAGAGTTTTGCTATAGAACGAGAGTACGAAGTTGGGCTAGTTAGTGGAGCATCCACATTCAGAAAGACAGTCCTATCTGCAATTAAAACAACAGCCAACAAGACAAGGCAACATCAGCACCTGTGCTGTTCGTCTTTATGCTGTTCTGTAGCTAGCGCGGTTTCTCTGAATATCGTTGCTGCATTATTAAAGTCAGTGCTCACACCATTACCCCGATTTTCTCAAATCTTCTTTGTTGACTTTTAGACCATGTTGAAAGCCACAGAGAAAAAATCATGGAACTTTTCAAGTGCATCTTGTCGTCAGCAACGCCAGAGGTAAGTATTTTTGTAATTAGTTAAACTCCATCCATGGCCTCCAAGATAGCAACGGTGTGCGCCGGTGCGATCCCGGAGGCCACGGCTCCATCTTTCGAAAAGTGAAAACACAAAACGGATGGTATTTGTCAAGTGCCTGTACTTCTTGGCGCTTACAAGTGCTCGAGCA
The DNA here is from genome assembly GCF_013339745.2 of Dermacentor silvarum. Classification (NCBI taxonomy): domain Eukaryota; kingdom Metazoa; phylum Arthropoda; class Arachnida; order Ixodida; family Ixodidae; genus Dermacentor; species Dermacentor silvarum. The sequence continues at coordinate 221,672,767 of NC_051154.1, read as the reverse complement.
CAACCAGCAGACGCGACCGACCATTCGGGTGTCAAAGTCTAATGCACTCAACCTTCAGAATGATGCGAACGCTCAGTCGGAACCAAGAACTGAAATAAGAAATTGTAACGGAAATATTGGAATTGTACTGAGGAATATTTGGAGGAGGGCGAGGAGCTCTGGCTTCCAGACTGCGCGGTCACCAACTGCTATCTTCTGCAAATAAAGGCATTTCATCGTAACAATATTTTAACACAGCTTTACCGTTCTATTGTTAGTGGTACTGCCTGCCAGTGACTGCTGGTCCTGCACGGTGGTTGCCGTGCCAAATAAGAATTCTTCGTATCGTCGTGGGGAGCCTTCAAGTGATTCGCAACCTCGACGCTTCTAAGAAACAGTGAGACTCTTCGGCGAAGTATTTACAAACGCAGAAAAAGAAAATACTGCAGCCTCCCCCGGATGCGCAATTTTTTTAGCTCATTTTTCTGTAACTCCATTGCATACAGCATCTGTATTGGTGGCTTGACCACTGCTTTCTCCGTCAATGCCAGTTTGCAGTACTGCACCTTGCCCTCTCTACCTTTGAACGTTTCTTTAATTACGCAATCTCACAGATGTGAGGCAATGCTTCCACAGATGAGACACTGCTTGACAACTTTCATTACAATGTGACTCTGATGATCCAATAGGATTCTTGTATTTGTGCCAGAGTATCACGTACTCCAGAATGTAGCGGGCGCAAGTGTTCTCCCATCAGCTCAAGTCAAGGTAGCGAAGGAGAATTCAGAGCGGTCACTGTTGTTTCGTCATTATCAAGCTTACGCAGACTATTCCGAGTGCAGACTTGGTTACAATATGTGAGACAGCAACATAGGCCTTCGGACTTGCGTCGCAGAATATGTGGAGTACTGTCTCTTGTCTCATCGCTTTTAAAGTATCTTGCTAGATAATATTCTCTGAACGGCCACACTTCTAATGCGGGGCAGCTCCTTGAAGCAGTGATCTCACTCAGCCTGTAAGGTTTCTGGGAAGGGATTCTCCTATGAGATTTTTAGTTCCCATAACATCTGGAACATAATCTTCATGTTCGCCATGGTGCATGCATGGGAACAATGTATCCAAAAGGATCAAAGACATGCTGACACCTGGACCACAAATTTGTTGTTGTGAGCCCTTGCAGAAACGAAGTCGATGAGATAAGTTAGCTTGTATTGAAAGTGGCCAGTTTGAGCATTCCAACCCTCTCCCAACACTTTTGAAGGCCGCAGCTTGTCCAAAGTCGGCATGTTCCGTTTACACCTCCATTCTATAAGAATTTGACAGTATCATGGTCGTTGAGCATCCACTTGTGAAACAGCGTTCCTGCTTGGGACATTATATCTTTTGACTCCTGGCGGAGTATTTTCCCCCCTTTTAATCGTTCAATCACGATAACGAGGTCGCCAACCAGAAAATATAGTGCATTGGATTCAGGTTTACTTAGAAAATCGTGTTCAGTTCGTGGAAATTGATGGTGGGAAATCTAATAGCCTGCCTGTCTTATCCGGTGTACCACAGGAGTCAGTGTTGGTACCCCTGCTGTTTCTTATCTATCTAAATGATATTGCTAGAAATTTACATCCTAATGTAAAGGTGAAATTGTTTGCGGATGATTGTGTCATTTATTCTGCTGTCAGGAGTTCTTCATGCCAGGATACATTTAACAGTAGTCTTTGTAAACTCGCGGACTGGTGCGACGACAGAGGAATGCAAATAAACTTTTCCAAAACAGTGTCAATGACAATAACATTGAAACGAAAACCACTTCTTTATACTTACCACATTGGCAATCGGAACCTTGAATCTATTACCTCTGTGAAATACTTAGGCATAACAATTAACAGTAGCATCAAATGGGATACCCATATTGACAAAATATGCAACAAAGCATTAAAAAAACTTTGCTTTCTACGTAGAAAGCTAAAGAAGTCACCTTAATCTGTCAAGCTGCACGCTTACTTTCCCTCGTTCGCCCAGTCCTAGAGTATACTTCCATAGTGTTGGACCCGCACAGTAATAAGGAAATTGATAAACTTAAACGAATTCAGCGCCTGGCTGCACGGTTTATTTGCTCCGATTACAAACCATCATCATCAGTTTCTGGTATGTTAGGCCAATTTGGACTGGATCCGCTCCATGTGCGCCGTAAAATCGCCAGGCTGAAATTTTTTACTCATAGTTTCATAATCAAACAAGTTTAGTAAATGCCACATATATTACCCATGCTCCACACAGGTCGTCAAGTATTTTTCATTCTAAAGTAGTCCAGTCATACTTTGCCCGCACTAAAATCTTTCAGAAATCATTTTTTCCACTTACAAGCGAAGAATGGAATCATTTACCGGAATTTGTTGTTGAATGCAGATCTTATGTTTCATTTGAAAAACTGCTAAAAAAACCATCTTTTCTAAACCCTCTCCTGCTTGGGCAGCATTGCTGCCTGCAGTATTGTGTAAATAAATAAAATAAAATATGAATACACAAGATGCTGGCCGTTTCAGCATACGTTTCTGCGAAGGCCGACAAGATGATGACGCAACGCTGCTGCCAAGAAAAATAGGCTCGACGTTATGCCGAATCACCCGTGAGTCATCTTATAGTCTAGTACAACTGGAAGTTGTTCACCGTTATTCGGCGCCATCTAGTACCAGGGTAACCGCATGACGTTCCAATCGCTCTATAAAAGCTGTATTTGAATATATATAAAAACTATATATATTTAAAGAAAAGCTTTTTCAGTGTCCGCGATGAAGGCGATGACGCAGATGTGGAAGTTGACCAGCGGATAGATGAGCTTCGCCCTTAAATTTGGCCTACTTTCCAAAACGTCGTTCAGCGAGAGACAATTTCTGACGCTTGATGATGCGTCAAACGCTATCCTTAATTTTACTGCCCGGTTGTCATAAAGAACAACTCCTTGGTTTGGCATATAATTGCCAGACCGGAGCTCTCACAATATTGTAATTTTATTACAGCATTTACAGTATCGTAGATTATTTTTTGTTCAAAGCGGCAACTTAGTGAACATATTTCACATATGTTTTAGCTGGAGGTGCAGCTCAAGCAGCTCAAGCCAAAGTTGTACTGCAGCAACTACTACATAGTCGTGAAGAAAGTCTGTCACAAGAAACCATTCGTAAGTATGCAGTTGAAACAATAAGCATGCAAAATTTAAATAATTTGACTGAAAGTGTGTAAACTCTATTATGGGAAGACAGCGTAACTTGAAGCTTAGTTTTGCTGACAGCTGATATGGTCATGAAATAGAGTGCATTTTATTGCCTTCATTAGGGCAAATCACGCGCTGACCTATTGCCTTTCTCTTTTTCCAGGCGGTATTTATGCGGGAGTACCTAAGTGTGAGTACAAGCTTCAATTCGTCCTGCCCGTTCTACTGACGTTGATATTTATGCCGAGCTCGAGTGCTTCACTCAGTGCAAATAAAATAGCTTTTGGAGGAATTAAAATGCCCGTGGTTTATATGACATGCTTGCAACAGTGTTGTAACATACAGCGATCGCAACTTTTACGGCTTTTACAACATAGGACATACATCGAAAAGGGTATCAGTGGCGTTTAGCATGAAACTTAAGCGCATGCTAATATGGTTTGGTTATTGGCGCGGCTACAATCATAATGAGCGCGTGCCTTATTGATCTTCAACATAGAACAGCTGTAAAAATCTTTAAAATGGGCCGCTATAAGTAATCCACCCTGGTTAATAGACAGTTGCATATGAATAAAAGCTATGTCAATTCCGAACTTCTCCCTCCTCCTTCCTTCCTTCTTCCTCCACCATGAAACTCCTGCTATTGAACAAGTTCTCGAGAGCTCTATTACCGCGACGGAAGGTTGAAGTAGCAGTTACTTCATGTGGCGGCTGCTTTTACATGGCGATGCCGTCGATATAATTCAGCTCAGAGAGTGCTACAGAATAATAACACCAATAATAATAAATACCAGCTTTCGAAGTGAAGGGTGTTTAACGAGCATACTATAGCATATAAACTCCGTATGCATATAATAATCGTGCGTGGAGAGCGAGAGACTGCATGTTTCGTGGTCACCGATGTGGTGAGACACTGTAACACGTATTACACGTGGGTTATGAGAAAGCACGGTCGACTACTGCTCACGTGTGTCCCTCGACAGTTACAGGCAAGAGCTGATGGGGGAAGTTGGCACGCGTTATGCAATATTGGACCATACGAAGAAACGGTCGTCAATAGCCATGTTTGTTCCAAGATTTCGGCCAGCCGTTTCCGTGGCAATCACTTGGCAGAAAATGAATAGAGTTAGCAGCGTAAAATTACAATTTCAATTTCACTTGCATACTCAGTACACAAGCGTCATCAGGCATCCGCGACTGGACTAACAAAAAAAAATATTGGATGATGTTACAGCAAGCCCCGCATTCAAACTGACTCTTTCGTTTTACTTGCCACATGCAGACGCCGGAACTTTACGGCGAACTTGAAAAACTAGCCCAGGGGTGCCAGAAGACGGACGCAACTGCGCGCGTTCAGCCCGAGCAGACCGAGCCAACACCAGGATTGCGGAAGCGCATCGTCGATTACATGATGTGGTTGGCTGACAAGGCTTCTGCTATCAAGGACGCAATCATCAGACGCGTTACCTTTAATAAGGCGTCGTCCGCGTGACCAATAAAAGTGACCGTATAAGTACACAGGCCTTCGGCGTCTTTATTCATTAACATGCTCTATTTGCATTGCAAAAATAGCGAACGTGAGCTATTTTCTTGTTTTCATTATTCCTCCATCTAGCCTTTCTTGGTTCAGTTCGTTGGCAGTGTATATCGCGTTCTTTTTACATTGACATTTTAGGAATGACAAATTCTGCTTTGCTCTTGGGGAAAAGTCAGTGCAGTAGTGGAATTACAACAAGTGGACAATACAACCATTATTAAAAAGACTAAGCGTTGAAGTCGCGTGAAATATAAACGATATATTGTAACGATAAATAATATAGTAATAAATATAAGAGCAGAACACTTTATTGAAGTGCAAGAACTAACGTTTAGAAAAAGACAGCTGATGTCTGTACTGATGGCATATCATGAAAGAAGGGCTGGCCTTAATGGGTGAATTACCAAAAACCTGCATTTATTTTGACTTTTTGTTAATGCAGACTTCCCAATCCAGTAAAATGCGGTGATCCACACATTGCTATAGTTAAAAAATAACGAGAAATGCTCATTTAACGTGGTTACATGTGCTCATGAAAATTATTTTGCCAGGTGCATAGTTCAATATACATACACCAGCAGGTGAATGTGCATAATTGTTGTCATTCTACTGCATCTCTTTGTGCTATGCGTCACTCGCGTTATACGTATACGCACTGTACTTGTTGCACAAAAATACTGTGCCATATAGGCTGGTTAATGCCGACTGAGTTTCTAGCCAACAGCAACAGATCTTGAAAATTGGCATGGGAAGATATAGAAGATTAACTTAAATATTCTGATAATAATAGGCATCTCAATTATTTGAAGTTACTCACTGCTCAGGCTCCAAACAAGTCAAGCTTCGATTTTCTCAGAAGGCGTTAACGGTAGTAACAAGAAAAACGGCGCCTGAAGAATTAACCTTGCTCCACAGAGCGGCCCCGGCATGTGTTGTCACAATCTTTTGAAACATGTCGCGGAAGTGGGACGAGAAAGTCCGCTAAACTTACTCTACACTTTTCTGCAAAGTTGCTAAAATTGTCGCTAGAACTTTGGAGTAGATCTGAAGTAATGTAGGCATTTAGCAAAACTTTATTATAAGCTAATGCGGCGTAAATCTTTTAACGGAAACGTCTCAAGTTTTGTCTAGGGTGCCTGTGGGTGCGGAATAAACAGTGAATTTACCAGCAGTGTGTACAGAGCTTTGCCTTTACTATTATACCTACACAATAACGGACGATGAGAATTGAAATTCGGTGTTTACCTTCAGATTGCGACGTTACAAATGCAGCGTGAATTTAAAGAACACGAGTAATCTGATTTTTCTAGCACGCATTGTCTTTCCAAATTTCTAGTTAGCAGCGCTCGTGAAAGAACACTTAAATTCTGCGACACGCACTTGGTCTAACGTTTGCACCGCGATGACATTTACGTGACCTTTATGAAGAATAAGTATTACGCTTCCGCCCTTTGACCAACCCAAAATCTCCTCGCAGTATTGATTTGTCTAAAAGCCATAAGATGAGAAATCATTGTGTTTTGACTCGTGTGAAAGTGCCCAGCCGCTCCAATATCTATGCCTATTGAGTCTATTCGTTTTATGAAGCGGAAAAATTGTCATCCACCCAAAGGATACTACTGTAGCTTTATACTACAGTAGTTTGCTACAGTGCTACAATTTTTCTCTTTCAGGAACGTTCCTCCACCTTGCGTGCGTGCTTCCGCAGAACTGCCTTGCTCGAGCTGTTGTATTGTTCACTTGTTGCGTTCTTAATCTCAGCTTAAAATTGAGTGCAATACGTTTTGGTAAATTTCTTTACTGTTTCTCTTGCGAATGTTCACTAATTGAACGTATTTTTTTGTGAAAGTGAAGAACAGGGAGCGTTAACCCAGTAAATGCGATTTCGTAACGAATAAAAAAAAGCATTTTGTGACCGCACTGTGAATCCTGTGAAGGCCACCAATGTCAAAGCCACCATTATTTCATCATAGTCACAGGGCCCACGGATTGTACAGACAATTTCGCTCTTCCTGTTAACCTTCCCGTCTTTTGTATCTCATTTGTTTCTCTCTTTCTCTACAAGGCGTCTTAGAGTGGCGGAGAAGGCGCCGAGAGTGTTAATCAGGTTACCCGATCTACCAGGCAATCATCCACACACCCAATGCTCCACACAGCTACATTCCTTGTACAAAACAAAAGGCCTATAACTATAGATGCCACAGTAATACTGACATACCGGACGTGGCCTTGTTAAACTCAATATGCCCTCTTAAAACTACAATTTTAAATTTGGTTCATTTCACACACCACAGTTCATGAAATTATGGCATGGATCTTAGGTATGCTTAAGTGGTGTTATTTCTAATATCCTGAAAAGCTACACTTGAAGGCGCTGGTGTTATTTTATCAGGTGCAAATGTATGGCCCTTGTGTAGCAATGCGCCACAAGAGTTCGCTTCACGTACTGGACCGAACTGTTTCAACCATAAACCAGAAGCAACTATAACAAACCCGCTCGCTATGTAACTATAGGGCGCCTATAGTCACTAATAACCGCCTTGAAAATTAACCCAAAAGCTATTTAACAAGTTGTTGAAAAGTTCCGCTGGAAGGTCTGCTCGTTTCCTGCACAGTTTCCTCGCGAGACGACCACTGATTTTTGTTTCTGTTTTGGTAGCACTTGAGTCCTCCACATACACAAACATTATAGAGCTGCATTGCGAGTGCACAGGACAGGTCAATATGGGCCGAAACTTTCTTTTGCTGAATTTTGTATTGCTAACATGGTGAAATAATGAATGACTTTTTCATAAAAAAATAATATTTCTGGAAAGATGTTGCAGCACTCGTTTGCCCATCAGGTAGTGAGAGTATTGCAAAGAGGCTAATGAGCTGACTGTAAACAGACATAAGAATCGATAAATATACGCTAAGTGCCATGCTCTGGCGCTATCTTGCACCCATTCTTCGGAAATTGTCAGACTCAGCAGAAATACATTGCAGCATAAGAGCCACACGGAGGAATGACCATTGAGAGTGCTGTGCATGGACGAGCAGCGCATTGTGTTCAGGAATGAAGGTATACATTCTCAGCTCTTGCCTTTCTTCTTTTGGTTCACTAGAACTTGTCTTGGAGCAGGAACTTTTGTCGTTCATACACACCTTCCAACGCGTCCCTCGTTACCCTTGCTTCTTGTTTTTCATATTTTGCGAAATGAGCGACATATGTTTTTTTCAGACGTGTCGAATGCACTGCGTTTCTTTGCAGGTGATACAGATGCCGGCATCGAAGTATTCTTCAGCTGTTTTTGTCGCATTGGAGCACGAAATGTAACCATGATCTTTTTAAGAAACAGAACGGATTTGTGAGGTACAAAAGTAAGTAAAACGCTAAAAATAATTATATTAAAAACGTAAACAATCAGTCTAGTTAAATTCAATTTCTTAGCAGAGCATCGTGATTCCATTTATAGAGCAGAAATGCATGATTCATTAAACAATCATATATTCACCTCTGCGTGTCGACGAATGCGAAAAATTCATTTTGTTTTTTGTTTGGTTGGTTGGATTAGGAGCGAATCCTATTGCTTTGAGTCGCTTTGAGGAAAATTTTTTTTAACTGTTGTAATTTGCATATTCCGGTTATCTATTGTTTTAGGACGTACAGAATTTTCTAAAAATCGTGTGTTGCAGATAGCACAATTCTAGCCATTGAGCTGGATTATTCGAGGATCCGGACACTACTATAGCACGTGCAATTTAAATGCATAACCCACTAATGAACGGAAGTTCACTAATGGATTTAGATATAATTACTTCACGGCACATATTCCAATTTATGAATCGTAGCTGACGGGTTAGCAAGGCTCATCCCGTTGCAATAGACCAGTCTTGAGATATTATTTCGCAAAGTGGGCCACGAAATACATAGGCGTTCCAGTTACTTTTGTGCTTAAGTGCATAAAACGACGTTTTGTTTAAAAATTATTAGAAAGAGAGTAAATTTTTTGCCGCAAGTAGGACGACGCGAACCGTCAGAATTTCTTCCAAGTGGATATGCGTGGCACACTTGCCGGATACAATTCATAAATTGCAATATGTGCCGTAAAGTAATAAGTTAAAAGCGTAAGTAGTAAAATATTGTTCATTAGTCAATTATGCGCTTCCATTTGAAAGGTTTATCGGCCTCGTTGAGTTATCCAGTTTGAGGATTAGAATTGTGCTATCTGCCACCAGGCCATTTTCACAAATTCTGTATGTTCTTTAAAAAAGATCGCATATTAGATTGGGATCGCAGTGATTTGATATTTCGAAAAACAAGCTTTCGCAATGTTTTTACGGTTTTCTTGTTAAGGGTGTATCTTTCTTATTCTCTGGTGTGCTAGTGCAGGTTGAAAAGAGAGAGGGGGGTATTAGGAGAGGCTGTAGCTATAGCGATGGTCTTGGCATGCTAAATCACCTGACAAGGTGAGGGACGAAAGAAACGAAGTGTGGTAGAAAAGATTGAAGAGATGAATTACAGGTACAAAATATAAATTCGTTTTAAACACTAGGCACAAACGTTTGCATTCAATTAATTTCGATGGGTTCTGTAGCACTCAGCCATACGTTAACTCGCAAGACGATTCCCAGAGTCGCCTTGCGAATGAAAAGGCTTGAGATGCAGATCGCGATGAGCTTGCACACCACTTTTCTGGTCGCATGTTAGCTGTTTCCCGTTCTTTTGGTACTCTGCGTTAATTGCAATGTGTAAAGTAGAGCCGAAAGCCTCGTACGATAGGTCCTGCTAAAGCAATTGTCGTCAAATACGACCCTGGATCCTAGGATTCAACGCGAAAAGATACCACGATTGTATACTTGTTTTGAGTGTTTCAAAAGTTCGAGTGGAAATACGGTTATCATAGTTTGCACACAATCTATGCTCTTTCAAAATGTCCGAAAGTTTAGTGAAGCCATGCTTTGGTAATACGTTGTCTGCTCGCATGGCACTGTTGTTTATGCGAAAGTAGGCAAGTTCCATATGCTGATTTTCTTGGTGTATCACCATCATCAGCTTATATGTATGTCCACTGCAGGACGAAGGCCTCTCCCTGTGATCTCCAATTACCCCTGTCTTGCGCTAGTTGATTCCAACTTGCGCCTGCAAATTTCCTAACTTCATCACACCACCTAGTTTTCTGCCATCCACGACTGCGCTTCCCTTCTCTTGGTACTAATTCTGCAACTCTAATGGTCCACCGGTTATCCATCCTATGCATTACATGGCCTGCCCAGCTCCATTTTTCCCGCTTAATGTCAACTAGAATATCGCATGTCCCCATTTGTTCTCTGATACACACCGCTCTCTTCCTGTCTCTTAACGTTAGGCCTAACATTTTTCGTTCCATCGCTCTTTGTGCGGTCCTTAACTTGTTCTCGAGTTTCTTTGTTAGCCTCCAAGTTTCTGTCCCATATGTTAGCACCGGTAGAATGCAATGATTGCACACTTTTCTTTTAAACAACAGTGGTAAGCTCCCGTCAGAATTTGGCAATGCCTGCCGTATGCACTCCAACCCAATTTTATTCTTCTGTAAGTTTCTTTCTCATGATCAGGGTCCCCTGTGAGTAATTGACTTAGATAAACGTACTCCTTTACAGACTCTAGAAACCGACTGGCGATTCCTGAATTCTTGTTTCCTTGCCAGGCTATTTAACATTATTTTTGCCTTCTGCATATTGATCTTCAACCCCATTCTTACACTTTGTCGGTTAAGATCCTCATTCATTTGCTGTTTTCGTCCCCATTGTTGCTGAATAGGACAATGTCATCTGCAAACCGAAGGTTGCTGAGATATTCGCCGTTGATCCTCACTCCTAAGCCTTCCCCAATCTAAGAGCTTCAATACTTCTACTAAGCATGCAGTGAATAGCTTTGGAGAGATTGTGTCTCCTTGCCTGACCCCTTTCTTGATAGGTATCTTTCTACTTTTCTTGTGGAGAACCAAGGTTGCTGTGCAATCCTTGTAAATATTTGCCAATATATTCACGTATGACTCCTTCATACGCAGTGCCTCTATGACTGCTGGTATCTCTACTGAATCAAAGGCCTTTTCATAATCTATGAAAGCCATGTAGAGAGGTTGATTGTACTCCGCAGATTTCTCGATTACCTGATTTATGACATGGATATGATCCATCGTAGAATATCCCTTCCTGAAGCCAGCCTGTTCTCTTGGTTGGCTGAAGTCAAGTGTTGCCCTGATTCTATTGGAAAGTATCTTGGTGAATATTTCATACAATACTGAAAGCAAACTAATAGGTCTATAATTCTTCAATTCTTTAACGTCTCCCTTCTTATGGAAGAGTATAATGTTGGCGTTCTTCTAGCTTTCTGGTACACTTGAAGTCGCGAGGCATTGCGTATAAAGGGCCGCAAGCTTTTCAAGCATGAAATCTCCTCCATCTTTCATTACATCGACTGTTATTCCATCTTCGGCAGATTTTCCCTTGGTCATGTCTTGCAAGGCCCTTCTAACTTCATCGCTAGTTAGATAAGGAGCCTCTGTATCCTGTTCATCACTACTTCGAATGAAAGTAGCTTCACTGTTTTGGTAACTGTACAGGTCAGTATAGAATTATTGCGCTGCTTTTACTAGGTCATCGAAATCGCTGATGATATTATCCTGCTTATATTTCAGTGCATGCATTTTGCCTTGTCTTATGCCAAGTTTTCTTCTCAGTGATTTCATGCTGCGTCTATATTTTAATGCTTCCTCAATCTTTTCAACATTATAAATTCGGATATCCCTTGTTTTCTTCTTGTTGATCAGTTTCGACAGTTCAGCGAATTCTATATGATCTCTCGAGTTTGACACTTTCAGGTTTTGCCGTTTGTTTATTAGGTCCGTGTTGAACCTGGCAACGTTCAACACGCGCACCCTCTCGAGTGAGGCTAGCTTAGCAGGTCTATTTGAAGAATTATCAGGTATTGCCTGGGATATTATTGGCCTCAGTTAGGTTATAAGAACTGGTGAGGCTTATACAGTGCTGACTAACGGCTATGTCCTCGGTTACAGAGGTCTTCCAGATAAGATAGAATACCGAGTAGGATTTCTGGTCCATAAGGAAATAGCGGGCAACATTGATGAATTCTGCAGCATTAATGAGAGGGTAGAAATCGTAGTAATAAAGCTGAATAGGAGGTATAGAATGAAGGTAGTACGAGCATACGCCCCAACCTCCAGTGACAATTATGAAGAAATAGAACAGCTTTTGAAGATGTTGAATTAGCAATGAGAAAGATGCAAACTCCGTATGCTGTAGTCATAGGCGACTTCAGTGCAAAAGTGGGGAAAAAGCAGCCTGGTGAGCAATTGACAACTACGGCATCGATTCTAGGAAAGCATTAGAGGAGAGATGTTGGTAGAATTCGCGGAAAAGAATAGGCTCCGAATAATGAATACCTTCTTCAGGAAGCGCAGCCACAGGAAGTGGGCCTGGAAAAGTCCTAATAGAGAAACAAGGAATGAAATAGATTTCATACTCTGCCGATCGCAGCATAGTGCAGCATGTAGAAGTGTTAGGTAAGGTAAAGTGCAGTGACCATAGGTTAGTGAGGTCAAGGATTTCTCTCAATTTGAAGAGAGAAAGAATAAAATTAGTCAAGAAGAAACAGGCCAACCGAGACGCAGTAAGGGTAACAGCAGACCAATTCATGCTAGTGATCGCAAACAAATATGCAGCTTTAGAACAGGCAGATGAAGACAACATAGAGGTAATGAATGAAACCGTGACTAGGTTGATCTCAGAAACAGCAATTGAAGTTGGAGGTAAGGCACCAAGACAACCAGTAGGTAAGCTCTCCCAAGTAACAAGGTGTATCATAATGGTGCATAAATATCTGAATTTAAGTGAATGAGAATAAAAGTGACTAGATGATATATAATTGTCCTTAAAAGCGCAAAATTACACTGTACCGAGTTTCCTAAGAACAAATAATACAAATGACGCCTAGTTGAGCAGCTTTACGGGATTCAATACTACAGTACAAATGATAGAAATTACAGCAGAACCCAAAACCTCTGCTATTGTGCAGAGTCAAATAAAACAAATTGCAGTGGTTTGTTTGGGTACCACAAGGGGAATAATTTTTATAACAGAGATTTTTCTGCGCTTGTTACAGCGAAATCCTGTAAGTCCATACCATTAAATACGATGTATCGAAAGAAAAAAAACATCAACAACGTAATTAGTATTTTAGGTGCAATTTACGTATGAATATTATGCATGAAAGAGTGGGTGGGAATCATAAGTTCCAATATGTTTTCCCTGGGATTGCCATTCGGGGCAGCAGTTGATAGACAAATAAATTGAAAATGAAATAGATCCTTACAAAATGCGACTCGTCCTTTGTTTTCACTTCGAATAAGTAGCCGTTCTAAGTCGGAAGATATCAACGTCCGTCAGCCACGATATGTTTGCTTCTATCCTGCCATCCGGTTTATCCTGTCCACACTACATTTGTCCGCGATAGTTCACCTGAAATATTTACGAGACGCAACACGCGAGCGCTCACTACGCCATACTAGCAGCGCCGCCGGCAGCTGGTCACGGCGTTAATGCCCAAGATTACGATGTGGTGCGGTTTCAGCGGACATGTTATCAAGCGCTGCTCAACGAGCCTTGTCAGCTGAAGACAAATCGCCAATCAGTGCAAGCTCCGATAGAAATGTGAGAACCTCCTAGGAAAGCAAGCGGTGAAGCGCTTTCGCTGCTGCCCCATATGGAGGCTCCCTAACTGCGCGCACTGTTTCTGGTCTGTGGCACAAAAATGCGCTCGTGCCGCGTTCTTTTTTGTCCTAGTCTGCATGATCTGCCTTCTGACTACATTTTTTTTTGCATACGTGCGTTTTCTTTATTTACTGCTTTTTTATTTTTATGTATAATTTATGAAATAATTATTTCACCTTCACAAAAGTTACGGACGCAGTCACGATAGCGCAGATATTTAACGCAACGCTAACCCGTGAAGTTTCGCGACCCATCTGGCCACCGCACTTTCACAGAGCCATTCACTCCTTCGTGCGATTCATATTCGATTTTGTTTTCTTAATAGGGACCTGTTTACTAATTCTCTTTTATTATTATAAATATTTAGGTGCACATGCACAAGCTGCGTTTTATAGACAGCGAACTGAAGGACTGACATCGGAAAATGGGTGCTGGAGATATTTTCCTGGCCATATACGCCTAGCAAGCTTCTCCGGATGACCCAGTCGATGCATGAAATGATCACTCATACTTAGTACACAAGCACACAACATGGACAAGCTTAGAACGATAGAAGTTGCGCTAGTTGGTAGGCACTAGTGTTAGAAAAGGTTAGGCGTGCAGACACACACACAACAAAAGGGAAACGGCCACCACAAACGCCTTTTGTATTTCCCGTTTCTCTCTTGTTGTGTCAGATTTCATGGACCCTGGTCCCAGCCGACGTCGGCACGAACTGCTTTAAAAGTGCTAGCGGGCTTTTATTGCGATAGCAATTATAAGGACACTCCAAGCGGATTTCTGCAGTCGGCGTCGCCATCGTCGTCGTCGTCGCCGTGTCCGTGAGGTTCCATATAAAGTCCAAGGGCGATAAAATCGTCGCCACGCGCCGTATGCTGTATGTGCGAGTGAAATCGGGTGAGGGACGCGCACTTTCACGGAGAGCGAACGCAGGGGGCGGAGAGCAAACGCTACGTCTTCCGTCGTGCGAAAGGCCGTAGGGGGATGGAAGGGAGGGAGGGGAGGTGACGTTTAGCTGTGGCACCAAATGCGTATCTTGGGACTGGCACGCAAGGGGAACTGGCGACTCAATCTCCCACACGAAAGGAGGAAAGTAGGAAGGCAGCGCGGGAGGGAGGGGGTGCGGCTTCTACTCTGCCAGAAACTGCGTACTTGTACTTTGCTCGGCTGCGGGCTCTCGCGCGCACCGTATCTTGAAGGCGATCTCCACACGGCTCATACCTTTCTATGCGCTTGCTCACGCCAGCGTTTTGGCAGTAGTTGTCTGCGGTCATCAAGTGTGATCTATTCATGTTTGCTTGTGCGCACGGACACCATGCTTGTTAATTCAGTTAGTAAGTGGATGTGTCCAAGCTTATGCTGCCGATAAAACAACTATGCTTACTCCGTATAGCTCACTACTAACTTGCTATCGCAATTGATGCTTCGCCTTTTGGGAGAAACCGTGAATTTTTTAAAAGAAACAGCACTCATTGAAAAACTATAGAATGTAGAACTGATCCGTTTCTTTTTTTCCTCTCTCTTTTTTAAATCTTCTCTTGTTTTCTATCTTTTCTGCCCTTACCCCATCCCCCTGTGCAGAGTAGCCAACCGGACATTCAATCTGGTTAACCTCTCTGCCTTTCGCCTCTTGTTCTAATCCTCCTCCTCGTGTCTGCACACTAACCTTTTCAAACATGAATAGACAAGATATACAATCACATGCATAGACGACAACAGGCTACTACAGTGACTGCGTCAGGCCTGTTGTCCCTGAGGAAGACGAGAGCACGTGCGTTGCGCGCGAAGAACAAGCAAGCGGTGCAGCCCGAAGGAGCTGCTACGTATACGCATAAAACAGATTTCAAAATATATTGCTACATGCATATTGCGTGTTTGTACTAGAGCACTGCACGGGCCGATTTTTGCGGCCCGGGCCCGGCCCGGGCCCGTTTTTACATTGGGCGGCCCGCCCGAGCCCGATCAAAACTTTTATGGCGAGACCCGGGCCCGGCCCGGGCCCGGAAATAATCTGCGTTACCCGCCCGGCCCGGCCCGCCACCCCTTTACCTTAAGCCCGAGCCCGGCCCGAGCCCGACTCGAAACCGGCCCGAACCCGGCCCGAGACCGAAAAATACATGTTTTTCAGAGTGGAGAAGCCCGAGAATAACTCGCAGAAAGCCCGAGCCCGGCCCGGGCCCGCGTCAAAAAACCCGAGCCCGGCCCGGGCCCGGGTCAAAAAGCACACGCCGTGCCCGAGCCCGTGAAAAAACTCCTCTACCCGGCCCGGCCCGGCCCACGGGCCGGGCCGGGCCCGGGCTTTCGGGTTAGCCCGAGCCCGTGCAGTGCTCTAGAACTTTGTACTGGATGATGCGCACGGGCGCCTAGACGAAGAAGACAAACAGCTATCGGCTGATCTGACCAGCGTTGCAGCTATCTTTTGTAAATATACTTGTAAATAGTCTCCAGTGCTTAATCCTTCGTTCGCGTAACATTTTGGTGGAGCGTGCCTTTCTCCGTCCTCGCCACGGAGCTCCGCAGCGGCCGCACCGTCCAGCTTTCCACCATGGCTCCCGGTGACAACACCTCGTCTGCTGCTGCTACTACTGCAACTCCAACCACAACGTACGTCACGGTTGCCACTCCCCGCGATCCTGGCATATTCTCCGGCCAAGATAATGTCGACGTTGATGACTGGCTAAGCATGTATGAGCTTGTTCGCCGCAACAACCACTGGGACCCTGTCATAATGCTAGCGAATGTCCTCTTCTACTTGGGCGGAACACCTCGTGTCTGGTTCCGGACACACGAGGAGGAGATCTCTAGCTGGGACGCTTTCAAGGAGAAGCTCCGCGACCTGTTTGCAAATCCGACCGGTCGGCAGCAGGCTGCAAGAAAAGAGCTTGCTACCCGAGTACAGTCTTCCACTGAATCAGTATGTCTCGTACATACAAGACGTGCTAGCTCTTTGCCGGAAAGTCGACGAGAACATAGTCGAAGTTGACAAGGTTGGCCACGTTCTCAAAGGGATCGCGGACGGACGCGTTCAACTTGTTGATCTTCAAAAATGTGTCCACCATCGACGTCATTGTCAAGGAATGCCACCGCTTTGAGCTCGCCAAAAGCCGCCGCGTCATTCCACAGTTCTCCCGTCTCCCTTAACACGGCTGCGACGTCGTCCTGCGTAGCCCTTACCGCTTCACCCCCCTCCAATGAGACCGTCACGCGTATTGTTCGCCGCGAGCTCGAGGCTGCCAGTCCTGCCACGTTCCATCCACACCCACTTGACCCCACCATTGACCAACCAGCCCCAGCGATCTCCCTCATTCAGGAGGTTGTGTGGCAAGAATTTGCCAACCTCGGTTTTCCTGCTGCCTGCTCCGTCTCCCGACCTGACGCCGAACTGGTGCCGACAGCTGCGGCCTCACAACTATCTGTATTCCCCTCCTAGATACCGCCACCCTACAGAGTGGAGAACTCCAGACGACAAGCCCATTTGCTTTCGTTGCCACCGCATTGGTCACGCCGCTCGCGACTGCCGCACCTCCTGGACATCGCCGTATTCGAGCTACTTTTCCGCGTCTCCTAGCCCATATGCCGACCCTCGCCGCTACTCGCCTCGCCGTATGCCTTCTACCTCTCACATATTCGTCGATGACCGTCGTCCCACTCGCTCGCCGTCACCTCAGCGCCGTCGGTCCCCGTCGCCCCAGCCACGCCGCTATTCGTCGCCGACCAATTATGGACCCTCCCGGACGGAAAACTAGACCATGCAGCTCCTGGGGGTAGCGCTGCATTCTCTTCGTCGTGTCAAAGTCCTCCATTGACGCTACTAACGCACCAGAACTTACTTGATGTCCACGTCGACGGTGTCCATTTGACGGCGTTAATAGATACTGGAGCCCAGGTGTCCATAATGAGTAATAACCTCCGTCGTCGACTGAAGAAGGTTCTCACGCCTGTTACTAGCCCAGCCATACGAGTAGCCGATGGCAGCACTGTTGCCGTCACTGGAATGTGTACTTCCCGGATAAGTATCACCGACCGCCACGTTCTAGTTCTTTTTACAGTCCTGACCAATTGTCCCCATGACCTAATCCTTGGACTAGACTTTCTTACGGCGCATTCAGCTTTGATAGACTGTTCTACCGGTACCCTTTGCCTCGAACTTCCTCTACTCGCGCATATTCGTGCTGAACAGCCGAACAACTTTAGTACGACCGCCTTCGTCCGCCTGCCGCCTAAAACCTTGACTTTCGTCGATTTGCTTTCATCTTTCCCTGTGCCCGATGGTGATTACGTCGCTTCACCTGTTCCTGATGTCCTTTTGATGCGCGATATCACTGTGCCCCACTCCGTCGTAACCGTCGCCGATAACCGGACATGCCTCCCCGTCGTCAATTTTGGCCTAACAAAGCAAGTTCTACCGCAAGGCATATCGGTTGCAACGCTGCGTGCTGTAGGAGATGACCACGTCACGGCGTTTTCAGTGGACGGCTGCTCCGATTCTTCACCATTTCCGCGGAATGCTATTTGCCTTGACGCAACCTTTAGTCCCACGATTGCTGCGGACCTATTGCCTGAACAAGCAGCAGCTCTGTGTCGCCTTTAGGTTTCCTAGCAAGACATCTTCGACCTCAACAATCGCCAATTGGGCCAGACTTCAATTGTTAAGCATCACATAAATACTGGTGATGCCAGTCCTATTCATCGTCGGCCATATCGAGTTTCTGTTTCAGGGCGTAAAGTTAATCAAGATGAAGTGCACAAGATGCTTGCCAAATGCATTGTTGCACCCTCGTCGAGCCCTTGGGCGTCACCCGTTGTGCTTGTTAAAAAGAAAGATGGCACGTGGCGCTTCTGCGTCGATTATCGTCATCTAACCCGAATTACAAAAAAAAGACGTCTACCCCTTGCCTCGCATTGACGACGCCCTTGATTATCTCCACGGTGCCAACTACTACTCATACGTGCTTGCGCCTAGACGAAGAAGACGAACTGCTCGGGGCTCGCGAGCTATCGGCTGATCTGACCCAGCGCTGTTGCTATCTTTTGTAAGTATACTTGTAAATAGTCTCCAGTACTTAATCCTTCGTTCGCGTAACAATATAATATAGTTCTCGTGGCCGCAAAGCATGTGCAGGCACCTGTGATAGTGGTTTACTGCAGGCTACAGTGACTATACGTTTACATTAACATCGTCACGTTGTGAGCTGACAACATCGAAAGCCTGGACTACGTACTAGGAAGATATGTTGCGGGTTCTATTTCCTAAGTCCCCGTTTCACTGCTCTTCTTACGTGGCTCCTCTTACTCTACCCTGCGCTTCCCTTCTCGCACCCCTTTGAAGATTGAACCTCTCGTACACTATGACATGAACCACAGGAGGTGTCCCGTGAGCGATTGTTGCTTTTGGAGCTTGGTCATCGTCGCTGTCCAGTTCCCTGGAGCGCCAATGGTCGGAGGTTGAGATTCCCGAATGGTTACGACTTGTTGCACCTTCTTTTAATTTAAATGTTTCATTTTCTCATCGTCATGTCGATGACCATTTCTTCTTGCGGAGAGAAGTGATCGCCGTGAGCAGCAGCAAACGACGCGGCCGACTCCGGCACAGCTGCCATCAAGGATCCCAGTTGTGTTGATGATCATTTTTATTATCATCCTCTTTAAACCGGCGCGGTGACAAATAGTTACCCAGTCTGCTTGATCTAATCAAGTTTTACGTCTATCGCAGTCTAGCGTTTCGCTTATTTCTTATTGATCTTGTCTTCCTTCATTATTATCTCCATCTCGATATTGCACTGTCACCTATGCCTCTAACTACTACGGTTTTATCAATAATGTCACCTGCTTTCTTCCCACCAATACCCTAAACGTATTCAGTTAATTTTGACCAGTTAATGCCTTCACCCACTTTGGATGCCAGCGCTTCTGGAAGGTGGACGTTGTGTTATCGTACAGGTGGGTTATCGATCGCGCCGGCACCCCCTCCAGTGGTGTTTAGAAGAAATAGGGAGGCGAGGGCATTATCGGTGACCAGTCGCAGCGCGGTGGAAGGCAAGTGCATACAACGGTGCAATATAACACACCCACCACACCCTCACCGGGCGGTACGGCTTGGCGCCGATCTCTCATTCGTTTAAGAAACGTGTTGTCGAGTATTGCGATCCCCTAGACGATGAAGGACATGTGCCAAACTTGAGATCTTGCTCAAGAAAACTGTAATTGTGGAATTCAATGGCAGCGGTATGAATATATAAGGGATGGGTTTTAAATGCTTGGATGGGCTCCTGCGGCTCTTGCTGTGCTCCCGGGCCCGCCTTACCAGTTGTTGCTGGTCACGAGGGTCCGAGCTAGTCAGCACGGCCTCCCGCTGCTCGTGTGTGGGGTTGGGTATTTGCGAGGCTACCTGTATGCTGGGGCACGCCCATGTGGTGCGATATAGGGAGGTGTAGTCGTCACAAAGGAGGCATTTGTACGAGTGTAGTGTAGGGTGTATAGCGTGTAATCTGCATAAATGGGCGTATATGTTGGTTTGTACTTGTCGCCATGCTACTGCGTCTTTGCGTGAGAGGGTCTTATGGGGGGATGGGTATTGTCTCTGTTCAATCTGTGGTGTTGTAATATGGCGTTGTATTGTAGAGGTACCCAACGAGGAGACCTGTCCGTCGGTCACGTAAGACGAATGCAATGGCTAATACCCCCCTAAACAATGGCTCATACCCTCGCAGGCAATGGCCAATACCCTCATAAGCAAGCAAAAAATGCAATGGCTCAAACTCATGTAAGGCAGAGGCTACAAGCGCTCAGCAAAGTGAAGCGAACAGTACATACATAATTTAAGTCACCCATACAACACACAGAACAACATACATTCAATAAGTAACAAGCTCAAAACAAGCATCCGAACCATCAATAACGCATTGCATATCCCCCTCAGCAATTGTAGTGATGGTTTTGCAACAGCTTCGCTGGACATCAAGGTTGACAAATACCGATAAGAGCTGATACGGGTCGGATCATGTTCGATAAGGTTGATAATGACCTATGAGGGTTGATAAGGGTTTATACTGGTCGGATCAAGATTCATAACTTTGTTGATGACACCGGGCTGCGTGGAGATTAGGAAGAGGCAAAATGCTTACGCATACTTAAACCACTCCCAGAGGAGTTGCTGCGTGATTTTTTTTATGTCGAACACTGTTTTTCAAATAGCCTACAAAATTTACTCGAATTACGTCACTACAGATAAGTTATCTGCCCAGGCAGACATCATTTGCGAGAAAAACCTCAGCAATTAAATAAACTAATTAGATTTTAACTTGGTAATTGTAAACTTTACGGTACATGTTTATAAGAAAAAGTGGAAGGGAATCGTAATAAAAGTCTAGTTACGTGTTTGGGCATTTCAAAAAGGCCATGCAGACGGAAGCAACAGGCGTGAAAATAGCCGTTCAATTTGCTTGATTACGCACGCGGCATCGCGAGGCGGCAGACTGTCCGCCTGCAGCAAGCAACAATCCTCCTTCTCTTCCGGCCTCCTTCTGGCCTCTATATGTATAGTGGCTCCTCAAGCGCGCTCCTTCAGCAATGTACTGCCAAATGGACTGGTTACTCTAGAGGCGTACCGCTTACTCTTAATGTCAATAAATGTCTTCATTTCAGAAATTTATTTTACAAAGATTCCCCAGCAAACGTATTTTCTCTGTTTACGACATCGAAGATTTGGAACAGTACTTTATTTCCTTGAGAGCTTAAATTAAAATACGGGGTTTGTTTAGTTTATGGCGTTTTCCAGGAGGTTGGAACCGAAGCACACTGAGAAGGCTCGATGGGGCTCTTGACAGTCTGTGGGTAACTTGCGAAAGTCCCCATTGCTTGCTACATTCGCTATAATGGCTTATCCAGTGGCTTCGTAGTTGCACTGAAGTACGTATGCGATCGCCCCAGATGGAAACTAATGCGAGTGATTGAAACTTCCTGCAGAGCCAATTGAACCCCTGTACGTTCCAGTGCGAATCTTGAATACTGCCTCGCGGAATTTAAAGTGATTATTTAATAGCAGGAATCGCCGCGAGGTGCGCTTTGGTAGAGCCCTCGAAGCTAGTGCAGTACGGGTAGTGACGTGACCTCAGCAGCGCAGAATAAGACAGCGCGCTGCGTGACTCACCCCGTTTCGAAAGAGAGGCCGAGAACACTGCGAGAATCTGCCAAAGGGTCGCCTTAACACATATTGGAGCTTGAAATTCTACTTTGAGCAGCCACCGGAAGCGCCGGACCGTGTGCTACACGCTATTTATTTATTTACTTACACACTTACAGCGCCTAATGTTGGGCATTAGAGAAGGGGTAACGTATATTATACACATGTTCAAATACATATGGTTGTTGTTGCAAAAGAATACATCTAATACAACACAATATCGATAATAAAAATACAGTACTTAATACAAGATTACACCTAAGGTTATAGGATTATTATATACAATAGAAATACAATCTAATACATAATACAACACAATCATATTTAAAGAAAGTACAGCAATTAAGGCAATATTACACTTGAAGAAAGCCGGGGACTGGAAAGGTTGATCCCCTATCTACCTGAAGCGAAACAGATTTTTCTACTAAACATACAAATGTTGCGACAACAAATTTTCAAACAGAGATGGCGTTGCTGTATGCTAAGTGCTATAAGGTAAAGTACGCCCTGTCGAGTAGTACATCACCGCGAAAGCATATCACCGGGTTTCGCTGTATGAAGCAAGCATTCGTAGTTTCTCAGACTTACACAACTGTTATCTTACAAGCTTCCCCCCCCCCCTCTCTTCCCCCCATATTCCGCGGGTTTCCGCAGTACTCCGTAGCTAACACGCTTTTACGGTATCTCGAAGCGACACATCCGGTAACCTTGCCAAGATAAGAAAGAGGTAAATATAGACTATCTGCCAAGCCGAGGCGCTATCTCGCACCCATTGTTTAAGCATAGTAAAACTCGGCAGTTCTGCATTGCAATATAAGAGAGCCACACCAAGGGGAGTCACTCTGAGCATCTTTGAAGGGCTGAGCAGTGTTTTTTGCGTCAAAGATGAAAGCCTACATTCTTACTTCGTGTCTCCTGCTACTCCTTGTTTGCCAGTCTTCAACTTCCAGCCTCGATATTTGCCGTACGTACATCTATGAACGCGTTCCTTTTAAGTTTTGATCCCTGTTCTCACCGTGCGACGTTATTTGTTGGAAGTAGAGCATGGTACATTGTTATACGCTTGTTTCCAGGTGACACGGACGCCGGAATCGAAGTCTTCTTTAGTTGTGTTCGACGCGTAGGGACATTGAAGGTAACGATCACAAGGGTGGGCCTTGGGTTCATAAGCATTTGTGATCAAACGACTCTCTTGTTGCTCATAATAGAGATTAGTCGGAATAAAATTGCATTCCGGACAAAGGTGAAAATCTAACAAGATAGCTGATAAATGTTAAAGAAGTGAAATAAGAAAAAATATTTCATTCGGGTGCTAGATTGTCTTCATAGCAATGAACGCCTTCTCTGTCCTCTACTAATCCACCTTCCAGTTGAAAGAAGCTCTTGACAGCATCAAGGGGACCAATGGTTGCGACAGCGATTCCTGTCTCGTTCGCTTCCTGTGCGCGAACGGTGACCTGGTGAGTCCAAATGGGCATTGCACCACACTTTTCTTCAAAGTGGGTCTTGTTTCTTTGATTCAAAGAGGAATCACTTCCAGGTTCCGGGTTAAACATGAATCGCATACCAACTTCACTTGATTTCAGTGCTTTCATCCATTTTGCCCGCTCATTCTTGACGCTCGATAGTGCGAAGCCGAAGAAACGTTTAGCGACAGTGGGCGCAGGGGCGGATACACTGCAGTGGCATACTTGTTCTTTGATGTAGTCGGATTGATGTGCAAATTCATATCGTTTCTGTTAAAAATACCGGGTAATCCTTCCCCGACGACATTTGTAGTCCTTATATCGGAGTGCTATCTTCTTCCATACATCAGATACCATACTTCTATATTGCGGTCTAGCCTGACAATTGTTCAGCTATCGTGGAGACCACGCATATTACACGTTTTTTTCTCAGCTATTCGTCATGGATTGCTTGCTATTTCTTGTTCTTTGTGTTGCGCTTGTGGTGCATGTGTGTTGCACCTTTCTTGAATGCTAGCCTCACAACGTTGCTTCATAACGGCTAAGCACTTTACCTTAAATGCTAACCGACGTTTCCGGCACATAAACAAATTACCACAATTTTGGGCACCCGTATTGTTAGACAGAGATGGGGACTGAGAAGTAAAACTCATCATGTGCAATGGTTCGTTGTGTTCGAAATACCTTTTCTTGTTTGTAATGTTCTGAAAATCATCGACGAGATTGAAGGCTAAGTGAGAATAATTATTCTCATGCAAGAAAAAAAAAGTGTAATCAGAAATGATCCTCTAAGAAGCATCTAGAGAATGAGCCTCCCTAATAATTCGAAAGTTTATTTGAAGCCATACGAGCTTAGCATAAGCAAATGCATGCATTTCCTACCATTTTGGTGCTCGCTGAAACACTAATGTTCTCGTCATTGCAAGCTCACTATTGTAGAGAAACGGGCTTAATGCAGCACCTGAAACGCTTACAATGGTCAGCTAGTGTTCACAACCATGATGCGATACCTTTTTGTCCACGTTTCTTTTTTTTATACCACGCTAAAAAAATGGTAGGGGTTGCATTCTGACGCAGCAATGTGCAAAATATCGCTACGGATTAAAACGCAGAATAGAACCGATGGTAGCTTCCAAATAGTCTGATTTACTACTATCGGCCACTTACCAAGCTATCAGCGCACGAAAGAAAATAATAATAATAACAAAAAAAAAACTGAAAATGCAGGCTCTCACGACCTTTTCTATTCCTTTAAATGAAAGACTGCGAACAGTAGCTATGAGTCGCGATTCGTCTGGTCTATGCGCTTAGAGACACCAACGTAATCTTGACGATTCTACGTAATCGCTGTCTCAGATGTTAGTCAACAAAACTTCGTCGTCATGCCATCGTCGTTGTCGTCGTCGCAGATGTCGTGTCGTCTTCCTTAATACAAGTCGACGTCCTAGTCGGTGTCATTCTGTCGTCGTTGCCAGCTTATCGTTTTCGCGTCGTTAACTGCATTATTGAAATCTCTTTGTTAGACATTGTGTCTCAACCAAAGCGTTAAGGATGGACGGCTGTTGGTCTGCCTTAAAAATAACAGAAGTCGTGATTAAACTACTGCAGTTTACGTAACAGAGCTAATGATTGTTCGAAGTTATTAGGTGTTAAGACAGGTAAATTTCTTGCACGATGCCCCCTTTCAAAAGCTTTCTGCTGAGCTTTCGCTTGTTTGTTATTGGTTGTTGTTAGGAAATAGAAGTCTGCTTCATATTATGCAGTATTTCTTGAAGTTTTGGCGGCATTAAATACACTTTTGATGAAAGCTACGAATTATTATGTCTGATTTAATCACAACAACCTGAAAACATGCGCTAACAGCAGCGCTGATTCACGCACTGAAACATGCTTTCGTGCCTGGTAATCACGGTTGTATGATGAACAGCTGACGTGCGCATCATTCCGCCCGATTCAGTGTCCCCAAGCCACACGATGATCCTGTCAGCGAGAACTTGGCGTACGCGTCACCGCACTATCCATTCTTTCATCAATCTGTGGTCCTTGAAACTCGACAGGGGACAATACTGATTTTCAGCATGCCGCTTCTATTGTAACTCGGAGTCTCCCGATCATCTTCTCTCTTCCATTATCTCATAGACCGCCATTGACACGCTCAATGATTGTACTGCGACCACTGCACTGGGCTGACTGATCAGTACGCGAATGGTTTGTGACCAATAACCACCACTTCAGGTTTCCCAGATGTAACGATGAGCTCGCATCAAGCCCGAAGCTGCATGGCACTATAAGACCTTAATTATTATACCAGTTCGACAGTTAATCATTGAAGAAGGAAACAAGAAACAGCAGTATTGGTGCCAGTATTGTCCTTCAAGATACTTTAACGTCTGTACAGCAGCCTCTACCACTTCTTTTTATTTCAGGTGGAGGAGCTTGGGAAACACCTGACCGTAAGTTTAATTCTTTTACCGGTAGTATCTTAGACTGCATGAATGTTTAGTATTTATTTTAGTACTTAAGCTTACGGCTGTAAGTAGTGTAAGTTGATAAGGCATAGCAAATATAGTAGTTGACATTTTACCTACTGGTTATCCAGAACCAGGCTCGGGGATTAATTTATTAGTGATCGCTTTATTGCTGTTTTATAACTATCATGTTCATTCTTCTTACGCCGATGCAAGTAATCTCGCTTGATGTAAAACCGTCTATTATTAAAATAAAAAAACGGCAATAGATCTTGATTGATAGAAGAGAAAATATGAGAGGATTACCAAAAAGTGTGTCTGGTGCGCTACCTGAAACTTGGGAGTAAAGAAAATAACCGACGGTAAAAATAGTGTCTCATGTTTTAATCTGCACACATGTGTGGTCTTGCAATACTTACTGCTTGAACTAATATTTTTGTCAGTACTGAATAGTCATGCGGAAAAGGAAGTTGGGCGATAACCTGGAGCCAGATTTTCGAGCAATACCTTCGGGGATCTCACTTTCAGTGTCCTTTAACTGGCTCAGGCTGGATAATGGATCAAACGATAGCAATAACACCCATACGACCAGCATTAAAAGGCATAGTTTTCGAGTGCATTGACAAGATACTCGTCGCTCCAGTGAGGTGTCACAGTGGACGTTATATCACGCGAGTGAAAGCACTTGTGCAGGTTATCGTTCGAGAAGCAGCTGCCTGTCACCAATCAATCAATCATTCAATCAATCAACCGTGAGCCCAAGTATAAAGCGAGCAATAAGATGAAACGATAAATACGTTCATAACATCCACGCGGCACGTTTTAGATGAAGGCTTGCTATGTGCACTCTTTGTCAAATGTATGCGGACCACGTTGCCTGCAACCACCAGGCTGATTACAGGCCGTTTAGGGGAGTGTCAGTAGTACGCGGCGTATGCCATAAGCTCCAGGACCCTGGGGAAAAGAAAGAATTCTTTACTCACCATCCAGAGGTCTCGAACGTCAAGAGCACCGCGGAAACCGCTCCAGACAGCCGAACGACATATCTGGTGAAGGCGCGGAGTAGCCCGTATATTTTTGACAAAGGCTGCACTTCTCACTTCTTTTTGTAGCTATACACGAACAATTCTATTTCTAGGAAACGGAACTGAACGAACTCGTTGGTTTGAAACAACGGTGTGGAATCAACAACTAGCGATAGCCTGGCGTTGCCAAGTGGCGGTCACTGACGGTCCTTCTCCGCTCTGCGTTCATCTCACAGGGCTGGAGCAGGCGACGCGGCAACCATGCACTGAAAAGTCTATATATTTATGTCCGAGTTGTAGTATAGCCTATCTTTAGTGGTACTGTATGATTGCATGCATGCATCAATTGCAGGTGCCTAGTAGCATGGGGTAGATGAAAATCAACTGAATCTTACGCCTTTGTCTGCATTCTGAAAAAAAAAGCTTTATTGCAAGCAAGCGAATTTAATCCATCTTTACTGAAAGAAAATCAACAGCCATACGGCCTACAGACATCTCCAAACAACTCCGTTTTTATTACGCACGATAATTACGTTTATTACGCACGAATGTTACGTACGAATAAAGAGGCTTTTTATTATCAGTCTTGATTTCTCTGATCGTACACACACATACACAGAACTATTAGCTTATTCGATGTACAATAAGCAAAAGAAACGGCTGAAAGGCATCTGAATACACATCTTTAATCAGTTTTGAGTGATGTTGAACATATTTATTATTTTTATTTTGGAGTGTGTGCTCCTATATAAGGTTACAGCTGCACATCTACTCCATAAATAAATGCAAGCAGGCTATAGTCGCCTTCCTTGATATTTGAATGCAAACAGCATCCACTGCGTACACCGCATTTACTCGTGTAAAAGCAACATTTAAAAATTGACATCGTGCAAACCTTACCAGTTAAGGCTAATGGCTGCGCACTGGCGCCTCAAACGTTGCTCGCACTCCTGGGCAAAATTATGAAACCACTGGCGACTGACTATAAACAGTTTTATTCAGCAACCTTCGTCGCTTCCCCAGCGCTCAATGTTTGATGAACTGAACTAATCAGTACCCTTCTAATAGGGGTCGTCCTACGTGCCATCAACACTGTGTAATAAAAGCCCTTCAATTAGAACCTCCTCACTACCCTGTCGAAGGATATACGGCCTGCCACTCTTCCAAAACCCACGCGCACACTTCCTGAAGCACTGGAGCGACGCCGCTTTCTGTCGCCCACTGGAGGCTTTGTAGTGGTGAACCGTGGTCATGGAGTGGCATCGTCCAAGTTTTAGTTTAAAATGGCGCATCACACTAACGCTTTACGATAACGTTGCTGGATGCTCTGTCAACTGCCGTCTTCGGCTTTACATGAACACCTCCTATACCGTACTCGCTTGCTGCACTCCAAAGCCTCTCTCATGCTAACATGATACTCTTTTAAGTAATTCAAGCTCGAGCTCTCCGGGTACATATCTTGGCTTCCCCAAGAACAGCTGAACTATGGGAAAATTACCAGATTATTATTATTTTATTCGATATGAAAACACATATATACAAAGCAGAAAGAGAGAAATACGGAGTGAGCAGGCGGGCAACTACCACAGAGTGGCACAACACCTGCCTACTCTTTAGGAATGAGGGGATAGAAAGAGAACTTGAAAATAGGAAGAAGGAAAGTAAAGAGGAAAGAAAAAGCATTAAGATGACCGGTCACAAAGACAAAAGTACAGCAATGACAAAAAATAAAGTGTCACAGTAGGAACAGAACAGACACGCTGAGAAAAATAAATGCCGCACTTTGCACAAATTATGCCTCAAGGCGTCTGGGAAGCATGTCGGAATTCGATCCGAAGGCGGACGACATGAAGCCGTACTTCGAAAGGTTCGAAAATTTTATCCGCATCAATGAAGTACAGAGAAAAAAGTTGAAGCTGTTCCTTAATGTGGTCGGCGGTCAAACATAGGAGCAGTTTAAAAAAATTCTGGTTCCCGACAAACCCACTGAAAAACCTTTCGACCAAGTGCTGGAGTTAGAAGACACTTTATTCCAGAATACTCAGTCATCGCTGAACGCTGCAAGTTTAATAGGCGAATTCAGCAAGAAGGCGAAAGCGTCCAAGACTTCGTAACAGAACTCAAGCATTTCGCTAGGAACTGCGAGTTTAAAGCGTTCCTGACTGATGCCCTGAGAGATCGTCTTGCAGCAGGTTTACGTGACCAAGAGATGCAAAGGGTTCTTTTTGCGACGGAACGCTGAACTTTTGAAGGCACATATAAAATCAATCTTTCGAGGAACCCGGTTGGGTTTCGATTGTAGCAAATTGCTACATTTGGGTGGATGTCTCAGTTTCCCTTTAATTACTTATCTCCACCTAGCGGATTTCCGCTGAACTATAACATCTAGCATATAAAATCACACTCGGGAAACAGCTGGCGGACGGCCAAACCAAAGCGCTTAGCATAGAAGAGGCGATGCCGAGTAAAGTCAATACGGTACGTAGAAGCGTCAAAGGAAAAAAACCACGCGTCTGGCGCTAACAAAGGCTGCGCGGCAAAGAAAAAAAATATTATTGTTTTTATTTACACATACTGCAGCCCAATTGGGCTATCGCAGTAATGGGAGTGTACATTAGATACAACATCAAAACATTCGTCTGCACAACTCAACTTCAACACCTTGAAAATCAGCATTGTTACAAAATCAAACATACAACAAGTAACATAAACACAGCATGAATCAACCTAAGTGATATAAAAATTCCTCTAAAGATAACGACCTAGTTTCACCTGGCACTAAGTTCCATTTTTCAATCGTACGAGGAAAGAAACTGTACTTAAATAAGTTAGTGCGCGGTTGAAATGGTGCAAGGTTGAGTTTGTGGCTATTCCTTGTAGGTTTCAATTTAGCAGGAGACAGATAGTTGATCGTTAATGAGTAGCGTGGGGTGTTAATCAGAATATGCAAGAATTTAAGACATTCACGATCGCGCCGCTCGGACAGAGGTTGTAGACCTAGTGCAACAAGGTGAGATGAGGGTGAGAAGTTCCAGTCGTACCGGCGGTATATGAAACGGATTGCTTTCTTTTGAACTGATTCGAGAGTGTTAATGTCAGATACCTTATAAGGGTTCCAGATGGGGCAGCCATATTCGAAAATGGGTCGGATGAGCGATTTATATGTTAGCAGCATTGTTTCACGTGGAGCTTTTCGCAAAGTGCGATTTAAATAGCCTATTTTCTTTGATGCTATATTGCATATGTGTTCAATATGCCTTGACCACGACATGTTAGGTGTGAAGATGAGGCCAAGGTACTTATATTCGGACACCCGTGCAAGGCAAGAGCCATTAAACGAATAATTAAACAAAGAAATAGAGGTGCGCTTACTGAAGGATAAAGTGACTGTTTTTAAAAAGTTTATATTCATTTGCCATTTGTCGCACCACCTGCAAAATTGGGCAAATCAATCGTTAAGTGATATGTGATCAGCATTCGTATTAATTACGTTATAAAACACGCAGTCGTCAGCATAAAGGCGTATTTTTGCGGATACACAGTTTGGCAAATCATTTATATACAATAAGAACGAAAGTGGCCCCAGGACTGAGTCCTGGGGAACTCCGGATGACACATTTACTATAGACGAGTTTGAGGAATTAAACGAGACATACTGGGAACGGTTATGTAAAAAGCTAGCGATCCAGTCAACTAAGGATGAGTTATTAAGTATAGCGCGAAGTTTATGAAGAAATTTTGAATGTGTAAAAGAGTCGAATGCCTTGGAAAAATCTATGAAAATGGCATCAATTTGATTTCCACTGTCCAGAGCGTGTGAAATGTCATGCGAAAATATACGAGCTGAGTTATAGTACTAAGTCCGCGACGAAAACCATGCTGGGCATCACTCAAAATTTTATTATCTTCAAGGAACTCCATAATATGCCTAAATATTATATGTTCAAGAGGTTTACACGATTGAGACGTTAACGAGATCGGACGATAATTTAATGGTGACTGTTTGTTGCCGCATTGATGCATTGGAAGAATTTTTGCCAATTTCCAAGCCAAAGGAACTGTCGAGGTAGATAAATACTTTTGAAAAATTACAGTTAAATACCGGCTAGTCCAAGCACAATATCTAACAAGAAAAGCGTTGTTAATGTCATCAGGGCCACAAGATTTTTTATCTTCTAAGTGCAGAATTAGATTCAAAACACCTTCGAGAGACACGGTAATATCGCCAATTGAATAATGTGAGTCATGAATGAATGCAGGTATGTCGAAGTTATCAGTTGTGAATACTGATTGAAAATATTCGTTGAATGCGGTGGCGATAATTAAAGGGTCACTGGAAGGTACATTATTTATAACAACTGTATTTGTGGAGGCTGACCTGGGTAGAATTGAAACCCGAAATTTCCGAGGATTACTCTTCATTAGATCATGCAATGTAACGCCGAAGTAGAAGTCTTTTGATGAAATAATTGTGAGGCAAAGTTCCTCCTTGGCGACATTAAATTCGGCAATTTTAAGGGGGTCGCCTTTTCGTTTTAAGCGCCTTAACCTAGCAACACGACGCGACAAGTGAAGTATGTCACGTGAAATCCAGAGCAGATGAGGATTATTCTTTTTTGTCTTCAGAGCGACGAAGCGCTGGATGCAGCTTGTCACAATCGTTTGAAAAGAGGCCATGCACCAAGAAGTTCACATCAATAAATTCGCTGAGCCGTTCGAAATCATCAAAAGAATCGCATAAAAGATCAATAATAGACGCGTCGTCGGCGCGTGAAAAATCAGGGAAAGTAGAATAAACAAAACGATTGTTACCAACTGGAACAGAAATGGATACAAGAACGGCCTTGTGGTCTGAAATACCATCTGTAACTTCGCATTCGAAACCATTATATAAAAGGCGGGGACTAACAAAAACTGAATACAAAACTGCAGCACCTCTTGTGTTAGCGTCAACGACTTGTTTTAAACAAAAAAATTACCAAAAACCAACAATTGTTTGTTATCATTTCGGCAAAGGGCATGATCTCGACAAATGCTGCTACCGAAACGTCAAATGTCGAGCATGCGCAAGGGTGGGAAATTTGCAATGGCTCGGTAAACTGTGTAGAAAATTCTGACGAAGAGTCTGAAGAATCCCAGATTTACTATGTACTATTGTGCGCATCAGGAGAAAAGCGTGGCTACGAGGTTTCGGTAAACATTCAAGGGATCGTGGCCCATGCCAATGCTCTTGGACACTGGCGCAGCAGTTAGTCTCATGCAAGAAATCGTATACAAGGAGCATATCACGCAACTGAAATGGAAACCTGCGAGTGTGTTTGCACTAATTAGAAAACATTGTAAAATATTTAAAAAGAACAAAGATAAAGACAAAGGTTCCGTACCACTGAAAGAAAGAAATGCTTTATAAAAGAGGCAGCCAAATCAGTTTCGTGCAGGAAACAAAGATGGCCGCGATGACCCTGGTCGCGTCGAGAAACACAACCACTCGGATACGGGCAATCATCGAGGGTCGTACCCCGCTGGCCAAGTATTCTACAGCCCCTTAGTAGCAACGCGCATTACCTAAAGCATGCGCCTCTTTTAAAGCAGTACTCAAACTATATTTTCTACTTCTCATTTTCTTTTCTTGTGTATATAGAAATCATCGGCCTCTAAACACTATAAAAGGCACCAGAAAGACTCAAAGAGCATTAAATAATTTAATTTATTAGTTTTAATAGAGCCAGTTCCGGTTTTGTTTCCCAGGAGGTGACTGTGTCGTGGCGTCATGACGCAGTAATGACGCCAGGATGTGGGAGAAGGACATAGCAATGTTTCGACACTCACTCCCGCTCGCTCGGTCGTCTGCTATGCTGCTACATCGGGACTTACATCGAACAGAATGGCAGGCGCGCGGGCGATGTTCGGCGTATGCCAAAACGTCCCAATGTCCTGATCCGACGTGACCATAGTGTATTGATAAGACACTCGTTGCTCCAGTGAGGTGTCACACTTGACGTTATATCCCGCAAGAAGAGAAAACACCCGTGCAAGTGATTGTTTGAGAAGAAAACAACTGCTTATTCCCAATGAATCAATCAATTATACCTTCTCATCAATCAAGATCACCTTCAGCGTTATGATATCACGACACAGTAACCTTTTCTGGGAAATGAAACCGAAACTGGCTGTAGAAGAGCTGTTATAATAAATTATTTAGGGCTCTCTGAGGTGTGCCAGAATTTTTCTAAGGTTTCGAGGCACAGGAGCTTCATTTATCGCAAAAAATGAAGAGTCAAAAATGCTAGTATTCATTTAACTGTGGTGCTACACAAGCACGAGTTGATTCGACATCCCGTGCAATATGTCGCCAGAAAGCGCGATCATCCACGGGCAGCTAGTTGTGCTTTCAAGACGCGCGAACTTCCCTCACTCCACAACTACATATTTTCCACCTCCTTGCTGCCACCTTGAACATTTTCTGCCTGGGAGATCACCACCACGGCACCTGGTATCAAAAGCAGAGCCTGCACTCCTTGAACACCTCTTGCTCACTTTGCTCTGGAACAGATTTAAAACTCCTATAGCGTCTGCTGCCACATATACGCAGACAGCTCGATCGCATTTGACATATCTGCCATTAGTTGGAGAAAGCCACCCACAAATGCCATAATATTAAGGCGGCTTTACCACAAGACGCATCATGTGCTACAGAGTTGTCTGCTCGGCGAGAAGCTTGATCTTCATAGGCTCGCAGGGCCCCTTGCGATGTTTAAGGCACCGTGCACGCCGGAACAAATAGTAGGTCAAGAAAGGTAAGGTCAGATTACGTTAGGTTAACGATTGACAATGACCTGTGGGCTGAACAATAGAGTTTCTCTGCAGGGGTTGTCTGCCCACTGCGGCCTAGTGGATAATGTGAAAGATAATCAAGCTCCTGGAACCGGCCACAGTTTCTCAGGACTGCGAGCCGATCCTCATACCGGTCTATTGAGGTGAAGCCAGTGGCTCTTGTGTCTGCTGCTGTGTGCAGGGCTCCCAGCGTTCCCTGTAGACTGATTCGGAACGATATTACGGACCATTTCGCAATGTCGATCCAAATTGTGAGTTTCGCATGCTGCGAGATCTCGATAGGCGTGATCATGCGTGCTTTCAACGAGTTCGGTTTAAGGTTGCTTTCAATGATCACTTCTAATTTAAATTTCAGTGATGTCGCATGCCAGTCTAAGTAGCCTGGAATTGAGGGTGCACCTGTGGTCACATTGCAGACTGCAGTGCTTGTGCGTGATAAAGTTCCATTTTTATTGTTATTATTGCTTTTTATTATTCACTTCTGAAGCAAAATTATTTCTCGCATAAAGTGAAATGGAGCAGCTGAACGCGTATTGCCTCCAATCACTTCAGTTAGATCCCATTTAACGCTACCAACTGCAGCTTTCGGTTAAATATCAAAACTATAAGGATTTCCTAAATTTCCTACTTTTTAGTTTCTAACATCTGTGGCAAGATAGTAATTCGCATGCTGACTGTCAGAGTTAACTAGCGCTCTTTATTATGACTAATTTATGCACTCAAAATTATTTGAGCGGGAGAGAAATTTTTGCGAGCCATTTGCATCTTTTGTACCGATGGTATTACTCATACCTGCCAAGTCTCCCGAATTTTTCGTAATGTTTACGAATTTGGGCTAGTTTTACGGCCTTAAGAATGTTCATAAAGTTTTACGACAAATAAATTCGGTCCACGAACAAGTTGTGTTCGTCGGTCCCCGACAACACTGAAAAGGTGGCGTTGCCTGGTAGCATTGGAATTGTTTTGATGGTGAAAGGATGCCAGAGTGTACTTTCTTCAATAAAGTTAACACAGACAAGTTCCTGAGAGGAGGATAAATCGGCAGCACCAATGTCGTTGAAAACGTAGCTGTACTCTGAAACGGTGTTGCTTGTCAAATCATCTTTAATGAAGTGCACATGTATATCTGAAAAGTAGTTTCCTCAGGGCCAACTTAAGAAACATACGCACGCTTTACCCCGCCCCCTCCCCCCTTAGCTGTTGCGTCAGTGGAATTTTACGAATTTTAAAATTCACAGGTTGCCCGGGATGGCATTACAGATGAACTGGCGCTAATCAACAAACCGACTGAAACAAATACTGGCGCGCTAAAGGTCTACAAACATGGGTACAATTTGTCGAAAGTTGTATGGCGAACCCTGAAACTAGGGTAGTCATACTCAGGTCACTGGCCTGAGCGACATAAACAAACATCCCGAGGGTGTCCTTGCCCTTATCGGCAAACCCGAAGGTACCGCTTTCGGCTCGAGAAAGCCGGGTTGAAGGCGCGTGACAGCTGACAGCCCTACTTCCTCAGCGCATTTACAGTCAGCGGAATGGGTTCGAGCTTGGCTATTCGCTCGTCCATGTTCCTGTTGACGACGCACTTCTGCAAATCGGCAGCCAAACTGGCGCCTCGGTTTTGGGTCCAGCTACCGCGGTGGCCAAATGACATTTAGTGTGAAGCAGCGCCACTGACAATCGGCAGCAACCGCAGTTCCAAATTTGCGCGAAAATGAAGACACTTCTCGTCGTATTGCTTTTCGCATCAGCAGCGGCGCTCGTTGTTTCGTCCGATCCGCTCGATATTTGCAGTAAGTTGATTTTACTTCAATTCTTGCTAGTTTTAAAGCTGCGGAGGGAGCTCAGAAGATCTATCTATCCTCGAGCAAATGTACTGGCAGTTGCGGATTTTGATAGAGCTGTAGTTTTAGTTCATTCGACAGCGGTGCACAATTAAAGACGAGTGTCCGGTAGTGTGATAAAAGGCTATGCATGCTTGGTAACTTTATCTTCACCTGGTTAGGCGAACTAATATGCTTTTTCATTGAGGACACTGCTTTCACAATGTGTCTCGCAAGCAGTTGTGCGATGTGAATCATCAGCTGAAATCGAGTATTGTCTTCACTTGTATCAAGTGAAGCTTATAACCAAGGCGCCGCTTTAAGTGAACGGTAACTAAAGCACCGACTTTTCTAAAGGCAATCTTATTTCATAACACCGATAAACCACTATAGTGATTGTACTGATCGTCAAGCGTAGTATTAAGACGAGATTGTGCAAGTGGAGGATGCCGGACAAGGCAAGAAATTGCGTAGTCATGCCTGTCTTTCACTCTGTCTCGTTGCGCGGGATTGGTTTACGCTACTTCAACATTCTAATATCGCACCGTCTAGTACTCCAGCCTGCGCTTGTGAAGTGTTTCCACTTTTTTTCATACACCGCTTGGAGAGCAGACTAAGGGTGCGATCTCATAATGGTTCGGAAAGCGAGGGCGTGATTGGTCTGAATTGCGCTTTCATTAGCAAAAGCGCCATCACACTAGGCCAAGCGCACGGTTTGCTTCAGGAAACATTATCAGATCGCACTCTCAGTCATCATGAAAGTGGGGCGAACATCTTGAAGCATTGCTTCGACCCATTCGTGTGTCACGCTGACATTGTGATTTTTTGTGTGCAGGAAAGCGTGCGCCAGAAATTGCCTCCGCCATGAGGTGCATTCGGTTGAAGACGACTGTTTCTGTAAGATTAAAAACAATAACTCTTCATTTCGCTTACGCATTTTACACTTTCTTGAATATCCTATGGTCGACCTTTTACAGAGACACATAATCTGGGTGCTTGGCCTCGGCCATCACCAACCCAGAAAGCTACGCGTGCTCTTATTATACTTTTCTAAAATCAACGGACCTGAAAAGTCGCTTGTTGACACGCTGCGCCTACTACGGTGCAAGTGAACTATCTTTCGCTTTCTCCTTTCTTCTTTCAATCCCTCATCCCCTCTTCTCCGTGGAGGATAGCAAACCGGGCGTACGTCTGGTTTACCTCCCTGACTTTCTTTGTTTCTATAGATCTCTATCTTGAATATCTTCACTCCAATTTCTCTTTTAGGTTTGTCTACCTAGAAATAGCTAAGGTCCTGTCGTAACAACTAAGGCGTAGTTAGGTTCCAATGGCTAGCCATGCTTATTAAAGTGACTAACCATAGGAAGCAATTGCAAGGTTTATGGCGCTCGTGACCTACGGATTTTTAGCATTGAGTGTGGCTACTGGTGGTTCTTAGACCCTTAGACATAGACTATTAGCAACTAGTAGCCGACCATCCAATTGAGGGGTTGTCGTGAACGTCGTGTAACGTACGAGAGACTATTGATGACATCAATGGAAGAAGCCATTTGTCGTATTCAGTGTTTATCTATGTTAAAAGTGCTAGGTTGCGACACCGTCTGTATTAGGAAGGAAATAAATAGGCATTTCTTTAAATAGCTGTGTTGACTTTGTCACCCACTCATACGTAGTGCGAGGCGAGAGTATAATTCCGAAAATGTGCACCCTTATTTGCGAAACTCTTCTCACGCAAGAGCACTTCCTCATTGGTTAGTACTGGCTGACATCGCTCCCGATAGCGAGTACCGTGATAACAAGACGATCGCCGCACCGGTGGCTGGTCACATTCTGCACTTAAGAACGTTTCTGTAAGTACGGGCTCTGATACCAAGTATCGCTGATATTCTTTTTTTTGTTAAAAGAAGCTTTTTGCTTATCAAAACTTTTCTAGTTTTTTCTGCATCACATTGAACACTATGTTTTTGTTAATTAGTCTACGGAATTTTATATATTCTGAAGACTATAAATTTTCCCCTTGTCAGGCGGCTTTTTCGTCTCTACTGAATTGCGCCATGCTTACTTCATTGAGTCTATCAGACAGGAAGTGAACCCTACTGAAACCAATTCGAGGAGGCAGCAAAGTGGGATTCTACAGTGCTATCGCATCCGGAAGAGAGCCCAAGATTAGGATAGTGTCGTAAACCGCGATGGGGGGCAAAGTGCAAGATTCTTCCTTTTGATGCCATCTACCTTCCGAACATATGATCTATTCACATCTAGTCAAAATATGTCTCAGCGCGTCTTCTTTCGGTGATTTGAACTTCAATGCGGTTGACTTCAATGGACGGGAGAAAATAAATAAAAAGACGGGAGACTCGTTGCATCTGTTCAAGAAAAGCGCGAAAGAAAAAGACTCCTAAATTTGCATGGTGTGTAACTTTAAGCCGTCAACAGAGAACACCATGTCCAGTTTATTAAAGGTATTCACGGATAATATTTAGCAGCTGGCCTGGAGCTCCTATGACGTAAAACTATTTCATTCTGATTTTAATCCTATCTCGACATGTCACATTTACGTAACCCAAAACGCTGCGGGTCACCGCATTGGGCGGTTACCAGCAGCATTGTTTGAACAGCCCAATCAAATGCTTGCATCGTTTAAATGGAGCCCCTTTTGTTTGCTTTCAAAGTGAATAGCATTGTCTACCTTGACAGGATATTTTTACAGCGAATCTGTGTATGGCTAGTTTCCTGCGGATCGATGTCCGTAGACCAAAAACTCTGGGCCGATCTCGAAGATAGTGCAATACCGGGCCGACCCGCGGCGGAGGTGAAGCAGGCTTCGAGCCCTCCGCCAACTTGAAATAATAAGTTTGTCTGGAACCGAGGGGTTGCAACGGAGCGCCAGGACAAGAGGACCAGCTCACCAGGCTTTCAGAACAGACTGGCGCGTGCCGTGCTTGCGCCGCTAGCACGAACCGTCCAACTGCATTCTCGTCGTCATTCGCAGCCGGCCCCGAGGCGCCGGCCGAGAGCGCCGACCTTAGCGTACCCGCTTAGCAGCGTTGGTGGGCGCTACCGCCCCCCCCCCCCCCCCAACCCAGACGCAACGGCTAAATGCACGCGTCTACGAGGTAGAGATGAGGCTGTCTTAGTGACATGCAGATCCACGGATGCGCCGACGACATCCGCGGGGAGCTCCTTGGGAGGCGTCTCGCAGTAGGATGGTTTGAGGCGGTGTAACGATACGACCTCTTCGCGACCATTCAATAGGATGGTGGCGCACTTCGCCGTCTTGTGGAGGACGCGGTACGGTCCATCGTAGGATGGTGTAAGGGGCGCCTTCACATCGTCTCGTCTGGGGAAAAAGTTTGACGAAGATGCAAAGTCCGAGTGCACAAAGTTGCTGTGGTCCGATGATCAAGGCGGGACGGGGCGGAGTTGCTGAATACAGTGCTGTAGGCGCAGGAGGCACTGCAGCGACGGAGGCAAGGGGGGCGAAGGAACGAACAAGTCTCCAGGAAGCCGCAGGGGTGCAACGTAGACGAGTTCGGCATCTGAACAGCCAAGGTCGCGACGAAGGATGGCACGTAGGCCGAGAAGCACCGCAGGAAGGTGGTCGACCCAGTGTTCTTGATCCAGGCACGCAGTGAGGGCAGCCTTGAGCTGGCGATGGAGCCGTTGAGCCATGCTGGGGACACAGGGCTGATATGCAGTGGTACGGCATTGCTTAGTGCCAAGCAGGAGGATGAGGTTAGTGAAGAGTGTACAGTCAAAGTGCCGGCCGGGGTCAGTTGTCACAATGCCGGGGCAGCCGAAACGGAAAACCCCTGCTGAAACAAAGGCTTTGGCGTCTGTTTCCGCAGTGATGTCCGGAATGGGGACGGCTTCAGGCCAACGGTTGAAGTGGTCAATCATTAGAATGTACCGGCACTCGTGAGAGAGAGGAAGTGGTCCAACCAAATCAAGATGGACATGGTCAAAGCGGCAGGCAGATGGCAAGAAAGACTGCGTGGGAGTCTTCGTGTGGCCGGTCACTTTGGTGGTCTGGCATGCGAGGCACGAGTGGGCCTGACCCAGACGTACCACTGTGTAATGAGGCGCTGTGTGGCTTGGATGCTTGGATGGCAGATATCGCGAAGCGATTGGAACACCGCACCACGGAAGACAGCCGCAACGAAGGGGCGAGGTGCAGCCACTGACATATCGCCCCAGAGTGAGTCAGGTACAAACGGGTGAGGAACGAGTTGTAGACAGTGGTAACGGGGATGGTCACGCAGCGCTTGCAGCTCAGGGTCTTGCATCTGCGCCCGAGCTAGACGTTCCCAGTCCATAGTTGGTGTAGAAGTGCCGACGGAGGTGATGCGTGAAAGGGCATCAGCTGCCTCGTTGTCGGTGCCTTTGATGTGCCGGATATCCGTTGTGAACTCCGATATATAGGCCAGTTGAAGTTCACGTGCGATGTACTTGGAAGAGTTGGTACGAAAGACATACACCAGAGACTTATGATCCGTTAGAACATAAAATGGCTGGCTCTCCAAGAAGTGCCGGAAGTGCTGGATGGTGAGTAGATAGCGAGCAGCTCGCGACCAAAAACGCTGTAGCGAGTCTTAGCAGCTTGGAGTTTTCCGAGAAACGAAGTCCAGGGGACGCTACTCGGAGTCGATTTTTCTGCTGGAGAACAGCGCCGATGGCCACACTGGAAGCATCCGCCATGATGCGAGTAGGCACGTTAGTTCTCGGGTGGATGAGAAGTACCGAATCAGCGACGGATTGTTTAGCAGCCCCGAAAGCAGCTTGAGCTTCGGGAGATCCGGAAATTGCCGATGAGGAGCCCTTGGTCATGCGAAGAAGGTAGGTCAGCGGGTGCTGAAGCTCAGAGCAGTGCGGAATAAAGCGTCGGGAGAAATTAACTAGGCTCAGAAACTCACGCAGCTGGCGTAAGGTAGTGGGTGTTGGGAAGTCTTTCACGGCGTGGACGTGGGAGGGCAATGGACGAATTCCCAGCTCCGAGAACCCAAGAACTCGAGCTCCCAAGAACTCGAGCTCGGAAGACCCAAAGACGCCTTTCTGGGGGTTGACTACCAGGCTAAATTGTTGAAGGCTTTGAAAGAGTTCCCGAAGGTGACGCTCATGATTTCGTGGATTGGAACTCGCGACAAAGATGTCGTCGATGTAGGCAAGTATCACCGGGAGGCCGCGCGTTACCTCGGCAATGAATCTTTGGAACGTTTGAGCTGAGTTGCGTAGCCCAAAGGGCATGCGCACATACTCAAACAGGCCGAAGTGTGTAGTAATGTCCGTCTTCGAGATATCAGCAGGCTCAACCGGGTTTTGGTGATTGGTGTTGACAAGATCCACTTTACTAAAGATCTTGCATACTTCTGAGTGCCCTGTGAAATCTTGTATGTGTGAAAGGGGATAGCTATCGTGAACCATGTGAGCGTTGAGCACCCGGTAGTCGCCGCACGGACACCAGTCACCCGGTTCTCTCTTGGGCACCAGATGTAGTGGGGAGCCCGAACTGCTGGACGAAGGGCGAATAATACCCAGATGGAGCATGAGCACGAATTCCCGTTTAAGGCCAAATCACTCTTTTGTACCGCGGTCCGCGCATCACGTGGTATGACGTCAACAGTTCGTGCGGATCACCGTTGGTCCCCGCAAGACCGCGGCCCTCGCGGTCCAACAATTCGCCGAGGCTTTTCCCTCTTCAGTTTTGGCGGCGGAGCGCATGCAAACCGCAGCGATTTTAGTGTAGCCAACGAATGTTGTCTGGCAGCACAGTGTCTTCAGCCAAATCCAATCTAGTTTTCGGCTCAGTAAAAGCCAGCAAAAGCCATTTCGACGACTCCAATGCGCGATACATGC
Source organism: Dermacentor silvarum (assembly GCF_013339745.2). Lineage (NCBI taxonomy): Eukaryota > Metazoa > Arthropoda > Arachnida > Ixodida > Ixodidae > Dermacentor > Dermacentor silvarum. The sequence continues at coordinate 221,631,641 of NC_051154.1, read as the reverse complement.
GCGGCACGGGCACGAGGGGTTGACATGGGTTCGCGAGTTTGTTGAGTCGAGAGTACTGTGGCCGAGAGTGTAGCTGGTTGGTCCGCTCTGTCGTCTGCTATGGCGGTCCACCGTGTGGATGTCCTTCGCGCCGGACCGGACTGCGGCGGACCGTGACGTCGCATCACGTGAGCGATCGGCCCATGGACTTGGTCCGTCGTGTGGATCGGCCTTTAGCAATGGCCAGACGCTCACCGAAGAGGCAGCGCTGACGGGCTGCGACGGGTGGACCACGCGTGACAATGTGGTGGGTCACGATGTGCTTGGGTGGCTGATTTAAATTACAGGGCCTCGTCACCCCAGGAAATTCTTCGAGGATTCGAGCGTACAGGCCTGCATGGTGGGATCAGCGTGCGGATGCCAGTGTGAGTGACAGCCGACAGAGCGCCAGGGATTGAAAGGCGCGTCTTGCTGTCAATCAGATGATGGTGGCGCGTGCTGATGTCGAGGCCGAAATGGGTCAGGAAGTCGGAGCCGAGGATAAGCTGATTGACGTCGGCTACGATGAAGACCCACCGGAACGTGCGCCGCAGGCCACGGTCGAAAGTGAGGGACCCCAGAGGTAGAATTCGCCGCGCGCAGTGTAGGTCCAGATGACTTAGAAGTGTGGTCGCGCTTAGTGGACGGCAGTACGCTGGCCTTGGCACCAATGTCTAGAAGGAACCGCAGGCAGGATATGCGATCCATGACTATGAAAAGGCGGCCGGGTTGTAAGGCCACGTCACGTGCCACCGTCAGTGATCTCACAGTGCGTTTCCCGACCATTCGCATGGGGACTTGCACTGGCGGGCGCGGTGCTGGAATGTGCGATGGTACCAGCAAATAGGCGAGCTTGAGGGCTGCGCGAGCGGAACTGCTCGGGGAAGAGGGACGGCGGCTGCGACATGGGGTGGACTCGCGCTGGTCATGAGGGGACGTCCGAAAGGCGTGTCCGAAAGGCGTCGATGGAAATGGCGAGCTGGTCGATCCGGGACTGTAAGCGGGCCATGATAGAGGACTGTGGCGTTGAAGAGAGGGCGTAGACTGAAGCAGAAGTCACGTCGTAGACTCGATCAGAGAGGTGGGCGAGGCGGTCGAAGGTCAAGTCACCTGTAGCGGCCAAGGGACTTCCGTAGGGCTAATAGCAACAAAGGGATAGACTCGGAAATATATTTTCATATGTTCTTCAGCCTAATCAGTTAATACATGCCATATCAGATGGGGAGTTCTCGCAGTTTTCGTGATGTTGCTTGAAAGACCGGCGAAGTGGGCGTGGCCCGAAAATGTTTGACCAGTTTTGGAGAGCTCATAGCAAAAATGGAACCGGAACTTTGAGGGGTGGGGCAAACACCGATAGTGTAGCTTTAAGTGAATCTAATGCTTGCTTGTAAAGCAATAGCAATATGTTTGTTAGCCAAGGACCGACAACTTACAAAAGAAAGACGACAATAGACCAGTGAATGAGTGGGATTTAAGGAACGACATCCAGAGTGTGCTGGAGTGGCGGCGTTCCACTTGTGCTGCATTCAAGGAATTCGCCTCAGAAGCTAATGAGATACGATGCGAGGAAACACACAGTTTGTGACACTCAATATGCTTGTGTCACAAGGAACGAAAATCTCGGCAAAACTCCTCGGCAAGATTTACAAAATTTGCCCAGTCAAAAATACCGAGGTTGAAAAAAAGGCATACAAATCAAGTCGGACACTGCTTCAAAAACAGAAGGAAATTAATCAAGAAGCTGCCAAAAACTCAGAATGCAGCACTGGCGAAAAGCAATGGTAGAAGGAAGTATCACAAGACGAAAGGATCTGGCAGTGCTTTGTCGGCAATAGGGTCTGGACGAAGATGACACAGTGCCTGCTGTGTGGCCACTGTGCTCATGCAGACTGTGTAGAGTCTGACAGAGCCGCTTTGGTTTGTTTCCCTTGCAAGGACTAAACGTCCATAGCTTTTGTAGTGTTAGCTACACTGGCCTAGCCAAGCCCGTTTCACGCGGCACATCAAGAGCCGTGCTGCGCATGCGCAAGGATCAGTGATGTCACACGGCTTGCGCACCGGAGCCACCGGAGCCGGCACCTCTCGCGCACTCCGCCGCCGCCGGTCTGCGCATTCCAGAGGAGTGACGTCGTAGCCGTGGTAGACGCACTGGCGCCGGCGCGCGCTCGCTGTGCAGTCGCCGTCTGACACTGAGCTGGAGCCGCTGCGCTTCTGACTGGCGTTTGCCAGTGTGGTATAGCCATGGAGAAGGAGAGCGCAAATGCTGCTCAACAGCGCAGAAGAACGGAGAAGCTTGACTCATCGGATCCCGAAGTAGTTGCCTGGCGATTAGCGGTTGAGCGTAGGAGGAATGAACAGAAGAAGGCTAAACGTGCTGCGGAGACACTGGAGCAAAGGGACGAACGTCTAGCAAAGCGGCGTCGCCAGGAGGCTGAGCGACGAGCCCGACCACCCCTGCAGCAACAACAAAACGCCGTCGATGACGTCAATGCTCGCCGATCGACTGAATATACTGTGAAACTCAGCGAAAGCGCCAGGGCGACTCGGACCTTCCAGACGGACTTCGTAAACAATCCGTTTGGATATGTGTGCGACGTGTGCGAAAGACTATGGCACATGAAAGACTTGACGCCGCTGAGTAGTGCCATGCGTGAAACGTTGAGTTTAGCGGCGGCGCCTCAGTGGGCTGAAACCGTGGTGCGGGTTTGTACAACGTGCAAGAACTTTCTCGTTAAGCAGAAGATTCCACTCTTTAGCGTTACCAATGGGTATCGTTACCCACCGATGCCACCAGGTCTACCGGTTCTGAACGATGTGGCCGACTTAGCTCACGCTACGTATATCCAGGCACAGCCGAGCTAAGCCACTGCTAATTTTTTTTTGTTAGAGCCTCTCAATTTGCCCCCTTGGTTTGTCGCATATTTTGCCCGATGGGTCAAGGCAAAGTGTGACGTTTGTGACTTTTATTTTATAAAATTTCTAATTGCTCCCGTGTATTATATCGGGACACTCCTATTTCTGAGCGCGCTCAGATGGCTGAAAAAGAATACCCCCGCTACCATACGTATAATAAAATACGCCAAAAATAAGAATAAATGACGTTCGTTTGCAAATTTTGCAAATGTACACTTATGAAGCCCTCAAACGCTGTACCATACTCCATGGTCTTGAAATATATCAAGAAATCTCTTGATTATGCGCTATTATTGCTGCCCGATGCTGATTTGATGTATAAAAAGGTCTGGGCAGCGTAACTGAAGTATGAGTGGGTGTCGTATAAGTAAAAAAAAAGATAATTCCAATAAATTCCCACATATTGTGAATTTTCGCTGACAAAACAAGCGTATAATTGTATGATTTTTTTACCTCGACAAAGTTTCGAACTCTGTTGCACAAGTTCCTGGTCAGGATGCACTGCCACGATGATGTGTGCCTCGTCCAAGCATGGTGCCACAAGAACGACAATGACTTCGTGAGTTATGGAATAAAACACTTTGTAGGAAATTAGCCATATTAGCTAAGCAGAAACAATATATCATACCTAGATTCTCTAATGTTCTGATTCTTGTTGAGTCAATTAATTATATCGCTTATCAGTAAATAAGTTTTTTTGTGGGAGTGACTCGATCCCGTCAGCTGTAAATATGAGATTTTTACTTTATTTTTTGGTACAGTTCATATATGAGTGGACATGCCCACACTTTATAGCCATGCACACAGGTCTCGCAGGAAATGATGGTGATTTCTTCGGCACTCCATATCTGCTCAAGTTCATTAAGCCATATAGATATGTTATCTTCTTTTTGCTTGTTTTTCAGTATTTATTTGTCACTGCTCTACCATAAACATCTATATACGTCTTCAATGTTTCATGCTGCTCACCTAATTATCAACGCATATTATTGTGAGTTTGAAAAAATGATATGTCGGAAGGCGTTGCTTTGTACTGATTGAACGTTGATGAGCTGGGCACAATTATATTTTATTTGATGTGTTCGAGCTTTTCTTGAATGTTGCTTGCTCCTAATTTGCTAGTATTTGACGGAGGCCGTTTTCAATAATGTCGCTGTCACAGTGTCATGCTGCGAGGACCTTAGTTCGGCAATAGTTTGCTTCTTCGGTAGTACGGCTTGATAAAACAATTTCAGTGTGGGGAGGAAGCAAGAGCACGTATTCCATCGGTGGTACATGCGGAAAACGTGCCCACAGTAGTCACCGCTAGCCTGCTCATGTTGAGCAAACCGATTATCGGACTCTGAGAGCAGACGATTCGGGAAACAGAAGCAGACGGAAACATTTAATTTTTTATAGGCTTCAAGAAATGAGGAGTGAACAGCAACAAGTTTTAGAACAGGAAGTTGCTAGGAAAATCTTTGAGGACTCATTGAAAGTTCCAAATGTAAATATAAAGCGTACTCATAGGTTTGGGAGGCCATGCGAGAACAAGTGCCGACCAGTCACTTTTAAACTAGTTGATGGTAGGGATAAGATAAAGATTCTCAGCAACTGTGGCAGTCTTAAAGGTACCCCTTTCAGTATTTCCGAGAATTTCTCGCCTCGTGTTCAGTTATTAAGAAAATATTGTGGGAATGCAGCAAAGGAAAATAGGGACAATCACGACAAAGTGGTGTTAACTTAGGACAACGGAAAATTAACGGAAATCTACTCAGGTGGGATGATACGCTCAATAAGGCAGTCCTCTTGAATGACAAGTGACCAGGGGCCAGATTCACAAAGCTTTTCTTTCGTGAGTGCTCTTTGCCATTGGCCGGCCGCCTTAGATAATATATTGTCTTGCATCCGGATTGGCTGAAATTCTTGCTTACGAACAATTCTAGCGTAAGAAGTTTTTGTGACTTAGGGCCCAGGTACCGTAAACAAACCGAGCAACATATCAAAGCGAAAACAGAGCATGAAATTATTGGTTGTGTTCCTGCCGCCACAGGAGCTTGCTGTGTTATTTGCTAATGCTAGGAATATAACGAATAAAACTGTAGAACTAGAACGCCTACTCCTGGCCTTTCGTCCGGATGTAACGCTCCTAAGTGAAACGTGGTTAAGCGAAAACGTCACGGATGCGGACATAGTACCAATTTCTCACATAATGGTTAGGAGGGACTGAGGCTCAAGAGGGGATGGCGTAGCTGTTACATAAAAAAAAGGGAATTGACTTCACTAGTATTCCTCATGAGACGAGTGTTGCAATGGTCGACATCCTTGCTCATTTGTGTGAATGCAGTGTACTAGTCGCTATAGTCAACAAGTCTCCTAACGTTGACGTTTCAATGCTTGACTCGCTGCATGCATTTCTTCAAAAGAAAACCACAGGCTAGAAAAAGGTTATCATGTACGGTGACGTCAATCTGCCTACAATAAACTGGGAACAACTGTGCTCACTACCGCCTTGCGCACAGCCTGAATGTTGCTTGAGATTGCATACTGCTTTAATATCACACAACTTGTGCAGATACCAACACGTGTCATTTCATATTCCAGCACCTTACTTTACCTTGCTTTTGTTTCTCAAGCCATTCATGAAAATTACCTTTCTGTGGACGTTTCACTCGGAATATTTGATCACAGAATAGTTTTCTGGAAGTGCAACTTTACGATAAAAAGACAGCGTTAATCTATGAAATAATTTTTAAATTTCAACATCGCCGAAGAAGAAAGCATTTTCGACTACCTTGAACAAGATTTTGACATTTTTTGCCAAAAAACATAGACAAGGTTTCCTGGGCTTCAATGAGCTGTGGCTGCACTGCAAGAACGCCATGTATGAATGCATGAGGAAATACGTTCCCAGAAAGCGAGAAACGTTTAATCGAAAAAGCCCGTGGATTCCTGCAGTTGAAGCGTCAATTAAATCATGTTCTCGGTCAAGCCACTCTTTCCTAGCGTCACACTGAGCAAATCTTAGAACCACGTTGAAATCATGTAAATATCTCTTTTTTAAATGTCAGCATGCACAACTTTCTAAAAAACAATCCAAGATAGTTTTATGCATATAACGAAGCGGAAAAACCTTGTTGAGAAGATAAAGTTGAATGACGTCGAAGTTACCGACGCTCAGCGTATTGCAGAAGCATTTAATAAGTTTTTTTTTCATCGATATTTTTGCGTGAAGACACCGAGGAAGCTGATGCTGACTGCGTTGGCTTCGAGCTTCCAGATCTTGTCATAACTGAGGAAGGCATCTTTTCCTCATTCTTGAACTTAGATTCTAAACAATCTGCAGGTCCTGACGACATACCTAATGCTTCTCTTAATCGGTTCTCCGTATTATCCGCGAGATACCTGTTCATAATATTTAACGCAAGCTTAAACGAAGGGCCTCTACGTAATGATTGGAAAATCACCCACTTAGTCCAAGTACGCAGAAAGGGAGACAAGCATAATGTATGAAATTAAAGACCTCTCTCTCTGCTTGTAACTCTTGTCAGGTGATGGAACTCTTTCTTTCTAAACATTTAAGTCATCTTTAGAAAACAATGACTTGTTTAGTCAGAGTCAACACGGATTCAGGCGTGGCTCGTCGTCCACTACGCAGTTACTTCAGATTACTAATGAAATACTGGCAATCTTGGACCGAGCTGGGCAGGTAGATATGCTTTTTTTTATTTCGAGAAAACTTCCGATCGGGTTTCATACAAAAAAATGATGATACAGCTAAAGAGCATCTTATGCAGCCAACAAATTTTGCATTGGCTTTACTCGTACTTTACGCATCGAAAACAATTTGTCAGCATAGGCGCTTTCGAATTCATCGCTCACCTCAGTACTTTCGGGAGATCCGCAGGGCTCGGTTTTAGGGCCACTTCTTTTTCTTATTCCCCTGAACGACCTGATTGACAAATTTTCCGTGCGGCGCCGATTTTTGGTGGACGACTGTATTGTTTATTCGAGCCTTCAATCTGTGGATGACCAATCAAGTTAGAAAACGCGAAATTTCTGTGCGAATGGCCGCTCGAGGCACTTTGCCTGTATCCGCGAGCGTCTTTCACGCTCGAAAAAGCTTTTATGTAGCATATATTGCATATATTGAGCAATAGAAAACTGTATCCGGAGTTTTTCATGTAGCTCTACAATTTCGTCATCGACACTTTTCATCTAAGTATAACATTTGAAAAGTTGATTACTTAATTAAGACTAGTTATCTAATTAGGTGGAATGCGAAAAATAGTCTGAGTAACTGCAAGCGACGGCAAACAACATTACTTTGGTTCTGTCCAGCCACATGGCATTTGCATATTTTTAAATCTTGCTGCATGATAGTTGGGACACCCTGTATGATCGCTTATCTTCGCAATAAAATGCTTACTTAAAATCTTTTCATTATAGCTGCAATCACTGTCATTTTTTGTTTCAGAAAGGACAAGCGTTTAAGAGCATGCCGGTAAGTACTATTCTCTTTGTTTATCAACTGTCAGTTTGATAAATTATTTACGTAAGCACGGCGCCCTATTTCGTTAAAGTTAGTAGTGGGGCTCCAGGGATCGTCTTTTTACGATTGTCAGTATTTGGGTCAGTTTTCTTACTTTGATCACCGGACATCTAATTTGTGAACAACGCTTGCGAGTGCAGTAAAATTCACTAGAAATAGATGGCTCGAACATTGTAGAACCAAATAACTGCGGCTATTTTCGTGCGCTCATAGCTATATCTGAACCATAGCTGAACGCGACATTGAGCATGGTGCCCCCCATGCTCATGATATAGAAATCACGTCTTCATGCCAAAGTTTTATGGAATAAGCGGCTTAATTACTTTACTCAGAGTCTGAGAAACTGAAACATTTTACTGCAGCAAAAGAACATCATCGCATTGATATATTTTTGTGTTCTACGCGCATTTCACGTGTCGTGTTCATTCTCTTCATCTAATAATGGTTGCTTGATTACTTTTGACACGGAAAAAATAAAGAACCACACACCATCCCCTGAAACGTTTCTTTCTGTACTAGACACTAACCAAACCAAAAAGAACCCCCCCCCCCCCCAAAAAAAAAAAAAAAGAAAAAGAGAACGCTCGCAGACACATGTTAAATGATGTTTCTGTGGTTCAATCAGTGGAACCGCTGATTATTGGTTCATCACGTAAGTGGTGTGAAAAAAAACAGTTAAGTGAATAGCATGCTGAAAAGTATACAACACAGGTACCAAATTAGCATGTACAATTAGCCCAAATTAGTACACTTGTACATGTCAACGACGTTTTTTGATTTAGCAACTTATGTCGTTCCATTTACACGCATATCCCACCCCTCACACACACACGCATGCGCAGACACACACAACACAATCTGTTATCTGTTAATCGATGAACAATGCTGCTTTTGAATAAACCTTCGCCTGTGAAATAGGCAGCTCCAAGGTCCTATCGTTTCTACTGTGTGTGTTTGTGGCGCTACACTTCATAGATTCGTATCGATTCGCTTCACTGTTCATCTTGTCGCAGTACAAATACTTCCTGGAGTTCTTCAACGCTGCCAAGAAGTGCCAGAGCCGAAGGCACATGACCGAGCGGTCCGTGAGCGGCGAGCTGTGGCGGCACTTTGTCAAGATCGTCAGCGCCCTTCTTGTCTAATTGCCGCGCGGATTCCCTGTCACGAGAACGTGTCAGAAGAAGGAGGCCCCTGCTTTCATTCCTGTTGATGTTCCTCCTTCTATGTTCCTGCAGATGCCGGCTGAAGGTTACACTCAAGTTGAACGACAGGGGTAATAAGAAAATAAAGTCATTTGTACAATAAGTATCGAGGCCGAATGTGCTCCTGAGCACAACACGCAACACGAGAAAAATTTAAAAAGTCAGATAAAAGGTAAATAATTTCCATGGAAGAGTATCTAATTAATATAATAAAACTGGTTAAAATACAAACGCGGTGTATAATAATAGAGGCGGTAGACAAGTGTCAATGTCGAGTGGCCTACGCGGCTAGACCTACCTGTTGGTTTTCAGTTTTATTGCTTTCAGCTTCTACTTCATTTTCTGGTGAATTATGATGCAGAGGTACTCGCTATACGATGATGCTTTTATTACATGCCTGTAGACACACCTAAGGACCCAGATATTTTATAGGGGAATTTTAAAGGGATGACTTGGCGAAGAGAAATCATGATTTCTAGCATTCGGCAGAAGCTGTTGTAGGGAAAACTAGTCAGGAAATTTTCATTGAATGCACCCTGAGCAGCCGTTTACAGATATCCAGTCTTCTTATACCTAATTTGCATTGGTTAACTCGTATCGTCGGTTGATTCGAAAGTTTTCAAAAGTGCCAACAATTGCCCATTTTATTCAAAAGAGGAAAATAATTTGTTATTCTGAACTCAGCATCTCGAACATTGCAGAATGCGAACTGAGCGACGAGAACGAAGAACAAAGATTAGGAACGGAAACGGTAGTGATAAATATGCTAACCGGGCTAATTGATTTCAGTTAGTGAAACACGCGCCACCGACATTCCAAGGACGTCTTATGTCGCGTGCGCGAAGTAACAGACGGAAGCTAAACAGAGGGAGCACATAAGAATTTGGGGGCAGAATACAGAAAAGGTGGAATGGGACATGTAGGCGCTTTTATGAACAGCACTTAGGATTGGACATGCTGTGGAACCAAATCCTCGAGTACAAGCTGCAAGCGCCAAGATATATGTATAGCTCTGTAAGCGGGCCTCGTTTGCCAGGGTATTTCTTGCATATGTATCAGTTTCCTAACTGCCAAGAGTGTTCGTATAATCAAAGGAATACGACCGTGGTAAAGTCAGAAGTGACGTGGTAGAAAGCTTGAGTAGTAATGTGAGTAGCATGCATGCAGCAAAGCTCAACCGCAGATTAGGAAAGAGGCGGCCTTTATGACATCCATAACCTTTGCTGACGGAGCCGTGGAACCCGACAACCCTGCGTCTTTTTGGAAGGTAGACGATCGCTTTTGCCACGCAAAAATAATTGACCTTCGTCTATGCAGTTAAGACCAAACAATTCCATTGCTGCGATAGCGAGAGTGATAAGGAGAACGTTACACGTAGTTTTTGAGTTAACCATGCTTTCGTTTCAACGTTGAGGTTGAAGTTGAGGTTCGTTGTCCATATGTTGTGAAAGTACAATAGAAAAAAATTTAATACAGAATTTTTCTTTATGGTACTTTCACAGCATTGTTGCCGTAAGTTCATTGCAGTTTCTAGTCACCTCAGGCAAATTGCCCGGACCCATGCCCCCCCCCCTCCTCTCTCCCTTCTTTCTCTTCCCCTTCTCCCTTCCCCCAGTCACTGTCGTCGATTGCAGTCGAACAGACAAACACTATCTATCCCATTGCGACGACTAGACGATCGGCCGTTGTACGTGCAGGCGCTACTTGAAGACCGTCACCATCGCTCGTCGGCCCACAGAGCTGTGAAGGCACTTTTGTCTTTCTTGAGGGCGACTGGCCTGTGTGAACGCCTTTGACTTGGTGGGGCCCTCCGCGCATGTGTGCGAACTCAGCGCGTCTTTCCTCCTCCCCCCACCCTCTCTCTACTCATCTTTGTAATCCCCCTTTCTCATCCCCCAGTTTACGGTAGGCAATCGGACGCATTTCTGGTTAATTCCCCTGCTTTCTCTCTTTCTTTCGTACTCCTGCTCCGCAGTTTTTAGCACCAGCCGCGACTTTAGATTTGTAGCATGCAACATGTGATATTCCGGGAGAGGGGATAACCGCGCCAGTTGGTATAGATTCATGGTTGATTGGAAGCGCAAACACCCACAACGCAGCAGGAACGAGACACAACGAGCGCTTTTTCCAGTCTGCGCTCGCTGTGTCTCGTTCCTTCTTCGTTGTTTGTGTTTATGCTTCCCGACAACCATCAATGTGATATTCCTGACCCGAAAGGTGTCGGTGTAATTTACTTCGAAAAGGAATGCTCAGATATCTTGTTCAGCTGCTCCTAAAGATGTTGCTGTCAAATACTGCGCTATTGAACTAATGCATTTGTTCCTTTTAACCAGCAATTTCACAGATTTGCTGCAACTTGATACCGGCTACTCGCGCATAACAATGGGAGCTTGGTGAAAGGCTCCATCAAGTAATACTAGGATTAAAGAATGCACCTTCAAAATGTTTTTGCTTTAATCCTTACCAACGGTTTTTTTTTTACTTCCGTTAGCGGAGTAATGTGGGGTCAGTGTTTACTTCAAATCCTCAGTTAAACACGGATTGGTTCCTTATTTGTACGCAAGATTTGTGTGTTGTTGTGTGTCTTGTGCCTGTGTGTTAAAATTCTCGTGTTTTAAGTATCTGATAAGCACCAGCTTTGGTGACATATACGTCCTACATCGCAGCACAGAGGAGTAAGCCATAAAACATGATGTTGGAGGCATTCGCATGCAGGCAAATTCTTCCTGTCAGTGTAGTCGTGTCACCATCTGAGTAGACGAATCGGCTGTAATGACCGATATGAGGAAAGAGAAAGATTAACAGCACAGTTTTACGCTACATTTCTTTTAAGCTTGCTCCCTGTGCGAAGTACACGGTGGGCCGTCGTCACGTGGTGCTACCTATATATACGCTCGTATATATATAGAACGCCCTGCCGATGGTGGCGCCAACTCTTCCAGTGACGGATCTATGGCCTAATATCTCTGACCACAACGCTACCTCATTTAGCCTATTTAACTTGCATCGGGCTCTGTTGTCTTTGTTCTATGCTATATTTCCTTCCGCCGCTGCTGTATGAAAAGGAGTAGCCGTCCCAATTGCCAGATGACTAAGTCTCGTTTCATTTTAGTGCCACTTGGGTAATAATAAAAACATACAGGTAAGTGTTACACCAAATGAGAATTTGCATTCCAGTAATCTTGATGTTGCATGTACGCATACCGTTCCACCAGAAATATCACGCGGCGTGTGAAAGGCACCGCCGTTACCGCTTAATGCTGCACGTTTTAGCGGCTGGCCTTGACATCCTCCGTGTGAGTGTCCTACAAATGCTGAGTTGCATTGGCGGGGTCCGCCCTACAAGATATCTCTGAAGCAATGTGCGGGAAGCTCAGCTTACTTAATTTTGGAGATCTGCCAGCTTCGTTTACTTCTCTGTCGCCGAGGGAGCCCCAAAGTCTAAAATGTGCTTTCATATAGATATCTCCGGAGTGATTGGCTGAAATGTTTCGCCCTGCTCGCCCCCCCCCCCCCCCTAAACAACAAACAAAATAACAAGAAAGAAGCCTCATTAGTGTGCAACGTAACAAAACCTTGCAAAACGCTGCCTTATCAAAAAGCTCGGTGTTCACTCGGGAGGTCATCATTGGACTGCGTGTAAGGTGATGAATACAGAACGCGCCTTGCTCAACGTACGCACTACTCATTACGGCGTTACGGTCACCGTACTAGCATATTGGCTAAAAAGTAGTAAAATCTGCTCAATGCCTTAACCTGTCTGAAGACGACTGAATTGAGTTTGAAGTGAGCGAGCACTTTGTTTATGTTATTATGCCCTCATTATATCTCGTTGGTTGTACGAGAGAGACCTGTGCCTAATCACAGGCTTTTGTTGGGGTGGTGGTTACATATTAAAATTTTAAACAAAATATTTACAGCCTTTATTTTATAATCCAAGCGATTATTCCGTTGCATGGCTTGCACGCAAAACTTCAAAAACGAAAAAAAAAGACTACTTATGTTTCACTAGGCTGCCATTTATTTGTTTATTTTGTAGCGAAGAGAGACGCTAGTGGGTTCCGCGCTACTGTATCAAAACGCTAGTGGGTCGAGTGCTCTTGCTTGGCTACGGCTCTCGTGCTGGGAAGCTGTGACTGCTCTGATTGTCGACGTTGAGCTGTTCCGAGGTCTGCCAAATAAACACCTTTAGAATTGGTGGAAGTGCTGGGTATGGTAGATTGTAGGGTACTACCCTGGTAGTGTAGGGTATGGTAGATGGTAGGTATTTATTTATTATTTATTTTCAGTACAGCCAGTCTCATTTCTGGACAATAGCAGGCAGGCATATGATTGTATGATGTATGCTTTATACAGTGAAGAATACAAAATTACGTACAAGTATGTAGAGAAATAATTCAATGTTCTGCTATAACAATCAGATTCATTGTAAATATTTATAGAATAATTGTGTCCACATAACGAATGTATAAATGAAAAATACGTAAGTGGCCTGTTCGATAGACCTCTTGTTACATCTTAGTACTGAATTTAGAATGTAACAAAACGAAGAACTGGATAACAAAAACGCAATCCTTTTAGCTATAGGTAATGAACATTGGGGAGCATATATATATAACGGAAGACTAATTTTCTAATAATTTATTACATTTTCTAATAATTTAAAGAAATCAGGTTGCGATGGTGTATTAGTTATTGATGCATCTAGATTGTTCCACTCGTGGACAACACGAGGGAAGAAGGAAAATTGAAATGTATCATTATTGCAATTCGATCAAGATCGATCCCAGCTCGAACATGATGTGGGCGGCTGGCTGGTGCTCAAGGTCACGCACTTAAACTTCCGAAGCATGTTTGGATTCATATTGAGCACGACTAAATAGGAATACAAGAGTAAGCGCTGTTCCAGCCGCGTTACGGTGCGATGTATTCGTTCAGAGGCCTATAGCACGGTGACTGGTTTTGTCGACATGGCGCACGAAAGCCCGTGATCATCTTTCGATGACTTGCGGTTGTAAATCACGCCACAGCCGTTGCCGGCCGTGGTGTCCGGCCCAGGAAGCGTCCAGTCACACAAAACAAAAATTACGACTGACAAATGCACAAAGCCATTTAAGCTCGTTTCATGCAGCGTGCCTCTCGGCGTCCCCCGGCGTCCGAACGCCGTATACATGTTGGTTCTCGCGGAGCCCACTACACTCTAAAAAAAAAGGGAGTGAGAATGGAGCAACGGGCTCTGTTCCTCCTTCAGGCCAGCGAGTTCCTCCTTCGAGCAAGGTTCACGCGCTGCGCCCTCTTGCGGCAATCGTAAATGGAGGAACTTTCCTCCCTTAGCGCGAGCACCCCGGGACCTGAAAATGAGTTGCGCCGTTATCCCGTGTAGCGCATTGCGATTTCATCGGCTGCGACCGATCGGTTCCATCTCTACGAGCACCATAGGCGATCACTTCACCCGCTGACTGCGTTTGAGTGCCTTCAATGTGCTGCATGGATACTTCATCGCGCAACGATGCGCATGCGATATCACGAACGTCGGTGGAGGAAGGTTGATCGCAAAACAGGCAAGTTATTTTATTCTCGATCATTGGTATGCGCATACGAATTGCTCTCAGCAATAGGCTATACATTTTAGACGCAGTCCTGTTAGACAGTATTTACTGCACCGAGATGCAAGCAAGACCTTAAAATGCATTGGTAATCTAGATCTTCTTGCTCATGTAGGGGATAATGCTTAAGGATATTTCTTTTCTTTATTCTCGCGGTACGTGGGGCTGTCGTGCGATTATTATTAGTGCGAAAGTGCCTATTAAGTTGCGTTAAGAAAAAACAAATATGTGGAAACGCGTACGTGTAATGAAAGCGGTGCAGAAAGTAACCGATAGTATCCCGAAATCGATCGCCACTGAAATTTATGGCCGCAGTGGCTATGGTGCTTTATTTCCTTATGGTCGCGGCTTCGACTCCGGTTCCTGTGGCCGATTGCGGTGGGGGCGGAATTTGAAAGCAACTGTAGTCTCTTGTCAAGTTTTTATGCAAATTGTAACATATTATTCTACAGCTATTTAACTATGTTGTTTACGTGGTTAAAAACAAAGAAGGCCAAGTGATCTGATTTGTTTTCATGCACCATGCTACATCATATTCGGTTTGAAAAAAAACTTTGTCCACTTTTTTTGGTGTCATGCGTTACTGCATTTGAGAATGACATTTTCACAATTCAATTTTTATTCCTTTTAGAATACATGGCTAACTGGAACAAGCACTGGACCTTTATATGTACATCATCGAAGTGGAAGTTCAGCACATCAAAAGACGCGACTTAATTGCTTCTATAACCTGCATGGCTTCTGAAAATAAATACAGATGCCAGAGCCAACCATAAATGACACAATTGCCGATTTTGTTGTGTTTGCTCCTTTGTTGTGATGTCTTGCAATAATTAATTGTTGCATGAATTTCCATCAATGTTGTTGAATGCCACCAATCTTGACTGCTTAAAAATTACCGAAATTGCTGGCAAAGGTGTGTGATAATAAAGCAATCTTGCCATGCTGTAATAAAGTGTGCATTTATTTACTCTTGCCTCCGTCACTATCTTAATTTAAAATTGCTTTCAAACGAAAGCAAACTTAACGTGTTGTCAGCCAAACTGGCAAGCTTTACAGGTGAGATGTTGCATGTTCAGATGTCACGAGCATTAGGTGTTATGCATCAAAAATGCTTTCGAATCGTTGTTGTCCTGAATTAGTTTTTAGCTACTCCTTCATGAAATCCCTCTTTCCCACTAGTCCACATAATTATCAGCCTTACTTTGCTGTGCCAGTCCTTAAAAGCCTATACATAGTTGTGTTATACATCTACTGCTTGTATCAACAAGCGCAAATTGCCATTTAAGAGTCTGTCACCTTTTGCTATCTAATAACATAATAAATCTGCACAATTCAAAAGTACTGCCATCCAATGATTTTTAAAGAATCGCACTACAATGATTAAAAACGAAAGTAATGTAATTAACATATAACAAAAGTAAAAACAAATATACTATGATGAACAAAAGCACACTACCTGAGCAAGAAACTGTTTTAAGACTCTGTGGAAGAAATAAGCAGGTGTCTGCCACAGTTTCAATAAGGCATCACAATAGTCTGATCAAATACATTATGGTTCTTCCATAAGCAAAAAAACAAAAAAGTACACTTCTACAACATTGTATGCAAAGCCAACTAGTAATATGTACAGTGGCACAGTTGATGTCTGCAAATCAATACATAGCAATTCTTTATTGTAACTTGCTTTACAAATAAAATCGACCGTGGTGATTATTATCCATCTGTAACACTCGAAGATGCAGGCAATATGGCACATAAATAGAAAGCATGCGGCACCTAAAGGGGCCATGACAAACCACAGCCTTCAACAGCGCACCACATGCATTTCTATGCGTTCCACCTCGTCAACCCGGGTTCAATGTCACCAGCAGAGATAAGATGGGTTTCGGCATGTGTGCATCAAAGCATTGTTCAAAACTTATATCTTGACAAATAAGCAAAGCAGGGGCGAAATAGCAATTATTTCAATGTGCAGAAAAGATGCGAAAGCCAGCCATTGAGCATCCTGAAGGGAAGGTGCCTGTGACATATAATTGCTAACAGAAGTATATGCCGTTAGGATCCGCTTTTAAGTGCCTTTTTGTGCCTACATGAAAGTGAACATTGAAGAGTGCTTGTTTCTCAGTGGCTTTGGGATGCCTGAATGCCAAGTACACCATGCAATGAGGGTTGCCTTCAGGAATGTACTCTGCATATATTTGGGGAAGCAGCCGAAAGAGGCACCATTTTTTGCTTGCTGATCCCCTAAGGCTGGCTTTGCCACTACGAAATGCGTCCCTAATGGCAGGAGGTATGGCCTTTTTGTCATGAAAGCCATACTCGAAGGACAACGTTTATCCAAGGTCCTGCTTGCGGATCACTCCGTCAGCAACTAAACCTTCCAAAACGTGGGGAAGAACACAGTCAATACCCCCTTCAAGTATGTCATGCATGGCATCAGGAGGTAATTGTTCAGTGACATCAAACTCTTCAAGGCCTTGAAATGGCGATACATTTGTAATGCCGTACAAGGGCCCATTTATAGCTGGGTCAAGTGTGAATGCTTTAAGGTCCCTCTTGTGTGCTGCACTTGTCCTCTCGATACAGTCATCCAAATTATACAGCATCCGCAATTGTCTGTGCTGAGCTAAGCAGTAATGGCAGACCGTGCCGCTGCTAAAGCAGCACTGGAGACCTGCCAAGAGGTGCATTGAGAGGTTACCTCCCGAGAATGCCACAGTCACAACATTAAAGTGCAGACTGCCAGTGCCCCTTCCATTCTTTTATATTAAATTTAGGTCCTGCACGAGTGGCAGTAGCACTTAGGCCAGGCCATGTCGTAGCATGACACGGTACTCCACAAATAGAAGCAAGTGAATGGCACTGAGTTTTGACCGATGCCGAGGATGTAGATTCAAAATAGAAAAGTTAACTAGTAAAATTTTGTGCCATCCAGCAGCACCACCTAGAGGGTTTACAAGCTCCAGCTCATCAGTGTACGAAAGCAGAAATATAGTGCCATGACTGGCATCCTGTGCAAGCTGACGGTACTGACTGAATGCATTGCCATCAGCAGTCATAGAGCACATCTTGCGATTTTGACACGGACTGTGAAATGCATTCTAGCAAGTCCTCGCATTTCAGGAAATTTGTTAACAGTTTAGAGATAGAAATATATTTCTATCTCTTACATGTTATACATGTTGTTACATGTTATAACATGTAAAGTTTTTGTAACTGCCAGTCTGCAGTGGCATCTGAGTAGCTTCAGTGCAAATAAAGTGCTCCGAAATGTTTTTTTTTCTCATGTGAGTACTTGTCAAGTCGGAAAATATATTGAAAACAATATCCGCAGCATTCAGTTGGCATGCCAGGTTTTCTATTGTGCACGGTGCCACATTTTTTCCTCTAGGAGCTTTGCAGTTTTTTTGAACATCCCTTCTATGACATCATGAATGAGGGCTTTCACAAGGGTGAAAATTTCATCTGCGGTACTCAACGGTAGCTGCAACTTTTCCATGATTCTGATGTAGAACATCGCTATCTGCTTCCCTGATTGTCGCAATGAAGTCAAAGTTCGAAGCAGTGTCATCACTGTTTGTATCTGATGAAGTTGAGGCATCAGTTACGATGCATTTTCTCCAGTTGCTTCACCACAGCCAAAGTCAGGTGTATGTTTTTCACAGGTGTATGCTTTCACACAAATGCCAGCGGCCTTTGTGTGAAAGCGATACACGTGCTTCTTGTAGGCGAAGTAACAGCGAAATGATGCCGCGCAATTCCCTATTTCACATAATACGCAGAAATATGGCTAACAAATGGGAATGTCTTCTGAAACGTTCCACTTCAGTGATATTTCGCTTCTCGCCTTCAGGCACTGAGGACGTGACGGCCACATTTAGACGGAAAGTAAGAACGCTCGTATAGTGCATTGGATGCACGTTTAAGAACCTCGAAAATACATTATAGAATTTCTTTCTATGCTAAACTACAATGTACGATATAGATTGTTCAATGCTTCTTTTTGTTTCAACATCTATACGCATGTATGCTGGGACAGTGCCTCCTTTATTTTTAGAAAAATAGAGGAGGCGCTGGCTGGGAGTGACATCGTCGACGCAGCACCGGCAGCAGGAGAGCGCTTTTCAACTGGGTCGTACCATTCGAAAGGTAAGTAATCATGCTTGCTAACTACACTCGCATTGTGCGTGCTCCTCGTGTGTGCACAGAGTGCGTGAGCGTAGGAAATGGTACTCCCACGACAACAGTAATACCTGTGCTGATGCTTGCTGAGCGCCGGTAGGCAGAATTTAGTTATGCGAGTTTATTGCCTCAATGCGAAATTGAAAATCTTGATAAGCGTCTTCTTCCGATGTGAAATATTACGTTCGGAAATAATCGTGATCATGTGCGCCTGTGCGTGAGCTCCCCCTTTTCTGCTGAGGTTTCATATAAGCGACCCATGTGCTTTTTCACCGATTCTTACTGCAATCCCGTTTCCTCGCTTATAAATGCTTTGACGTCGTAAATAATCTCTGCTTATGAGGTTTTCGGTTTATGAGCAATTTATGAGAAAAAAATCACAGCTTGCTACTAGTACAGCTTACTTTTTAAGACAAGGCGTGTTGACATAACTTATACGCAACCAAACATGACGGGAAAGTTGCTTATGAAATAAAAAGAAATGAATTGTTATGTAAAGAAACATTTGTTTGTGATGTGCTGCTCCTGCGTGTGTTGAAAATTTTACTGAGATGAAGGGGCCCTATTATCATGTGCACTGTTGCCACCCTGCACTAGCGCAAACATTGTTTTCGTGCCTATTTTTAGGTGCTCCTCGCATGTGTTCACCATGTTACAGCTTTAATGGGCTACTGCTATAAGTTAACACAACTTATTTTGTAGTGGCGAGGCTGTGACCACATAACGGAGGGGACTCCTTGGCTATGGCTGCTGTGGTGCAACGTGTAATCTGGATGGTCGAGTCAGGTATGTACGAAGTGTACGTGTTCCAAATAGTAGGATCTCAGTATCATTCGTCGATAAGTTAGTCGACGTATTACTCAACACAGCTTACTAAATTGACTAAATATTTATGCAACTTGCTGCTTATTTGTGTTCATAGCTGTTTTGCACACATTATCACGTTCTATAAGAAAACTAGAACCAACATGTTGTGATGAGTATTTTTTTTTCAACAATCGCTTGGCTGCGATTAACATTTCATTTTTGCTAAGTACACAGTGTGTTCATTACTTTTTATTTTGGTTTCATTGTTTTGAAAATGTTTTTCATGCTGTAGCTTTTATTTCCGATTTTCATCTGTTCATGCTACACGCTCGTGCAGTATCTGCGTATGTAAGAATTCAAAGTGTAGTGGGCCAAATTTGTCACAGGTCTAAGCACACGGCGTGCTTAGCATTGTTTAACATATTTACAATTATTTGTCTTGTTCCCAGAATAAATACCACTGGCAAATGCACATTTGACGAGCTTGGAACTTCTTGAAATGATACATGAAAGCCAGTATTCACTGTGCTGCAGCTAATACACCAGTGAGGTGTTTTCTAGTAAGCTTGCTATTTTATTTTATATTCATGGCAAACTATTCCGATGCATGCAAGTAGGCATTGTAGAAGTTGCGAGTCTGTCTAGTTACATTGTTTTTCACTTTACGTCAATACAGCATAGACCAGAGTTAGCTGGTAGATAGTTCAGTGTATTGATACTGTCTCATTAAAGAAACACTACTTCACACATAGTGCTTAAATGTCTGCTTGCTTATATGGAATTTGCTGGTTATTGCAATGTTGCTCATCAAATGCATTTGATTTCAACATGACCACACAGAACATTCTGATTGACACTAGTGTAATTTTAATAGTGATAATCAACCAGCCAAGGCTTAATTCTACAGCTCTCAAGAATTATTTCTAATACATTGGGTTCCTTTCCATGTGTTCTGTTTCATCCTGTGTTTCATCAGCACAGTGGGCAGTCTTTTAAAATTATTCATTCTACTTGGCGCTGTTCAGGTAGAAAATGTTAACCAGCAAGTCCAAATTATAATGCTATCGGTAAGACTTCTATTACTGGGTGGATGAATACAAACTGCTATATGTAATTGTAAACGTATTTTTGACAAAAATACAGGTGTCTAGAACAAGCACCTGCAATTCTTATAGTGTTAAGTTGGGTAGGCAAGTATCTATGCTGAGTATACTTGCACATATACTTTCTACATATTAGCTAGTATTTTAGCTACATGAAAGAGCGTATGTTGTGACTGCTGAAGTCAAATTTATGATTGATGTGCCTGCCTGATTTTGTTGTGCACTTACTGCTGTGGTGTCTTAAGCATTGTAGCCATGTGACAACTGAAGTATTGCAACAATGTGTAAGCTAGCTTGCACCTACTATTGCTACAGTATGCCAACGGATACCTATCACCATATTTGTGCATTTTGTAGTATCCTTATGAGTTTGCCGGTCAGTTCACGTAACTTTTGATGACATAATTTACAGAGAGGGAAGGGAAACTGTACAACATGAATGCTGTTAAAAAGGGACTTTTTATTTTGATGGAAGGATTCAAAATAACAATAAAACTGGATGTGTGCTTATATCTTGCGCAAGTCCTATCAGAGGGAAGGCGGAAGTTGTAATACAAAGGCATAAAATCACGATAAACAGTATTTGCATTAAAAAAGGTGGATAAGCACAGACTAATTTCGTTCCCTTGTCATCAAGAAAGGGTGCTGTTTCATGCATTGATAACGGGGCTGGCTCACACGTCTCGTTTGTGTGGTATGCCTCACTGATTTCTCTTGGCACTCTTTCCCCGTTTGTGAAAACAGATGGACAATTTTAATCCGACCTGAAGCCCTATCATGACAATGCACGGCCATGTTGAGCGAGCATACTGGCCTTTCGAGTGAAATGTGATGACTTATTTGGCACGTATTTAGACAACAGCCAGTCGGTCCTGTATACATTTGACCACCTGTGAAATGAATACAGCACACTGCCACACACACTAGACAAATTTGATGGTATCCTTAACCAAGCAAACCTCGCTTGCCTGCTCCCCTTCCTCAATTCACTTGTGGACTGTTGTGCATAGCAGCCCACAGGTGAAGTGAGAAAGGCACCCAGGCAAGCGAGGCTTGCTTAGTTAGAGATACCACCAAATTTGTCTTGTGTCCGTCAGTGCTAGTGTGGTCTATTCCTTTGATCATCTGTAAATTTGGTCGAATGTACATGGGGCAGACTGGCCAGCTGGTGCCTCAACATGCATCCAGGAGAACACGTTAATCATCACATTTCACTCGAAAGGCCAGTATACTCGCTCGACATGGCCGTGCATTGTCATGATAGGGCTTCAGGCCGGATTAAGATTGTTCATCGGTTTTCACAAACGGGGAAAGAGTGCCAAGAGAAATCAGTGAGGCATACCACACAAACGAGACGTGTGAGCCAGCCCCGTTATCAATGCATGAAACAGCACCCTTTCTTGACGACAAGGGAACGAAATTAGTCTGTGCTTATCCACCTTTTTTAATGCAAATACTGTTTATCCTGATTTTATGCCTTTGTATTACAACTTCCACCTTCCCTCTGATAGGACTTGCGCAAGATATAAGCACACATCCAGTTTTATTGTTATTTTGAATCCTTCCATCAAAATAAAAAGTCCCTTTTTAACAGCATTCATGTTGTACAGTTTCCCTTCCCTCTCTGTAAATTATGTCATCAAAAGTTACGTGAACTGACCGGCAAACTCATAAGGATACTACAAAATGCACAAATATGGTGATAGGTATCCGTTGGCATACTGTAGCAATAGTAGGTGCAAGCTAGCTTACACATTGTTGCAATACTTCAGTTGTCACATGGCTACAATGCTTAAGACACCACAGCAGTAAGTGCACAGCAAAAACAGGCAGGCACATCAATCATAAATTTGACTTCAGCATTCACAACATACGCTCTTTCATGTAGCTAAAATACTAGCTAATATGTAGAAAGTATATGTGCAAGTATACTCAGCATAGATACTTGCCTACCCAACTTAACACTATAAGAATTGCAGGTGCTTGTTCTAGACACCGGTATTTTTGTCAAAAATACGTTTACAATTACATATAGCACTTTGTATTCATCCACCCAGTAATAGAAGTCTTACCGATAGCATTATAATTTGGACTTGCTGGTTAACATTTTCTACCTGAACAGCGCCAAGTAGAATGAATAATTTTAAAGGACTGCCCACTGTGCTGATGAAACACAGGATGAAACAGAACACATGGAAAGGAACTCAATGTATTAGAAATAATTCTTGAGAGCTGTAGAATTAAGCCTTGGCTGGTTGATTATCACTATTAAAATTACACTAGTGTCAATCAGAATGTTCTGTGTGGTCATGTTGAAATCAAATGCATTTGATGAGCAACATTGCAATAACCAGCAAATTCCATAAGAGCAAGCAGACATTTAAGCACTATGTGTGACGTAGTGTTTCTTTAATGAGACAGTATCAATACACTGAACTATCTACCAGCTAACTCTGGTCTATGCTGTATTGACGTAAAGTGAAAAACAATGTAACTAGACAGACTCGCAACTTCTACAATGCCTACTTGCATGCATCGGAATAGTTTGCCATGAATATAAAATAAAATAGCAAGCTTACTAGAAAACACCTCACTGGTGTATTAGCTGCAGCACAGTGAATACTGGCTTTCATGTATCATTTCAAGAAGTTCCAAGCTCGTCAAATGTGCATTTGCCAGTGGTATTTATTCTGGGAACAAGACAAATAATTGTAAATATGTTAAACAATGCTAAGCACGCCGTGTGCTTAGACCTGTGACAAATTTGGCCCACTACACTTTGAATTCTTACATACGCAGATACTGCACGAGCGTGTAGCATGAACAGATGAAAATCGGAAATAAAAGCTACAGCATTAAAAACATTTTCAAAACAATGAAACCAAAATAAAAAGTAATGAACACACTGTGTACTTAGCAAAAATGAAATGTTAATCGCAGCCAAGTGATTGTTGAAAGAAAAAAATGTGGTTGATCCCTCTTATATAGGAATCGGTATAGAACACGAAAGTGAAACGTGTCTTCACAGAAGTAGTGTAATGTTTATTGCACATTGATATATAATGTCTATTGGTGTTTTGTGGCTAAAGCGCCCTTAGGCGTTGATGCACCCACGCTGACGCCTGGTGGCACGTCTCCTCCATCACGACTACCAACGTCGATGACCATGAGCAACCGTCGTGCATATGGAAGCTGCACTACGCTGCACACGCTAGCACAACGCGAAAGACGAAGCACGTAACTGACACACTAATACAACGCGCAAGACAAAGCACGTAACTGAATCGTCACCGAGTCAAATCAGCGCGTACAGCGCGTCGTAATTGCAGCCTCCGCGATCAACTTCAGAAACATTTTCAGAGCTAATTGCGGAGGCCACGCTCCGCTGTGCTGAGTACGGTGAACGCCACCTAGGTGGCGTTGGTAGTGCTTCTTGATGCCAGCGTCCCTTCGAATGCTGGCATCGAGGCGTCGTAGTGCTGAGACCACCGAAGCGTTCACTGTCGGTGCGCGTTAGTGTCATAATGCAGTACTTCTCTTTTCTGCTCGTAGGCGGCGGCACCGCCCCGAGCAAGAGCGCGGGTACACGGAGGAGTGTTAGATATATAAGGCGCGTCTGTGTAGCTCTCTGCAAATGCGTTTGTGGCGCAATGGGTTAAACGCTCGGCGATCTATCGTCGCGGACCGAGAGGTCGTGGGTTCGATTTCCAAATTTTGCATGTTTGTGGAACTTTTTCTTCTGGTTTCTTTCTTTGTATTATGTTCTATGACGTATTTCCGTGACGGAAATACGTCAGTGAAGTCTTGGTGGACCCCGGCATAAAACACTTTCGTGTTAAAATACTCATCACAACATGTTTGGTCTAGTTTTCTTATAGAACGTGATAATGTGTGCAAAACAACTATGAACACAAATAAGCAGCAAGTTGCATAAATATTTAGTCAATTTAGTAAGCTGTGTTGAGTAATACGTCGACTAACTTATCGACGAATGATACCGAGATCCTATTTGGAACACGTACACTTCGTACATACCTGACTCGACCATCCAGATTACACGTTGCACCACAGCAGCCATAGCCAAGGAGTCCCCTCCGTTATGTGGTCACAGCCTCGCCACTACAAAATAAGTTGTGTTAACTTATAGCAGTAGCCCATTAAAGCTGTAACATGGTGAACACATGCGAGGAGCACCTAAAAATAGTCACGAAAACAATGTTTGCGATAGTGCAGGGTGGCAACAGTGCACATGATAATAGGGCCCCTTCATCTCAGTAAAATTTTCAACACACGCAGGAGCAGCACATCACAAACAAATGTTTCTTTACATAACAATTCATTTCTTTTTCTTTCATAAGCAACTTTCCCGTCATGTTTGGTTGCGTATAAGTTATGTCAACACGCCTTCTCTTAAAAAGTAAGCTGTACTACTAGCAAGCTGTGATTTTTTTTCTCATAAACTGCTCGTAAACCGAAAACCTCATAAGCAGAGATTATTTACGACGTCGAAGCATTTATAAGCGAAAAAACGGGATTGCAGTAAGAATCGGTGAAGCACATGGGTCGCTATTATGCAACTTCAGCAGAAAAGCACAGGCGCACATGATCACGATTATTTCCGAACGTAATATTTCACATCGGAAGAAGACGCTTATCAAGATTTTCAATTTCGCATTGAGGCAATAAACTCGCATAACTAAATTCTGCCTACCGGCGCTCAGCAAGCATCAGCACAGGTATTACTGTTGTCGTGGGAGTACCATTTCCTACGTTCACGCATTCTGTGCACACATGGGGAGCACGCACAATACGCGTGTAGCAGGCGCGGATCCAGGGGGGATGTCCGGATGTCCTGACCCCCCCCCCCCCCCCCTCAGATTTCTGCATCACCCCCTCGCTGACAGGGGGATGACCCTGTCGCAAAAAATATGGCCACCAGCATTCTTTAAAAGTATCTTTCGCGAGTACCAGTGGTAGCAGCCATGTAAAAGTAAAGCTAGCTCGCTCACAAGCTTAGTTGTATTCCGTAGGGGTGTGGTGTCCCGAAGTTGCCGTAGTTATTTTTTCTCATGAACACCTTGGACCTCCTGGGACTGGCCGTGCCCTACTCGTCCCGTCGGTGGCGTCCAATGAACGAGGGCACGTCCCTTTTGCCAAGCACGCCGATGTGCGCGTGAGCGCCTTCGCGCCTGATTAACCTAGTTCCCCCTCGGGGTGTCATCGGTTGCCTCATTGGCTGTGATCGGTTCCGCGACCAACCTGCTTAATGAAACAGATCTCTCGCTGAAGTGTTCTCATATAAATAATAACAGCTAAACTAAGAACTACGCATAGGCAACTTTTGTTTAACTGTAGTTAAACTTTTTTTAACTGATCACAGTTACACGTTGACAATATCCAGCACGAGCACAGTCCCGTTCGTACGCTACAAGTTTTTCATTGAAACTTCGCAGTTTTATTGTCGTACATTAAGCATAGGAGGCTCAAACCCGACTGATCCGTTTGGCTGAGTGGGCGATCTCGCGGAGCGGGGCGAAGCCTCGAGCCGCGTCTGCGAAGTGGGGGTGCGTGACGTCAGCGGCCAACGCCAGCGCGCGGGCCTAGGATGGCGTCGCGTGGTTAGAGAAACGGGAGCAGATGCGCTCCTTGTGTAAAAGGATGACGTCGAGTGGGAAACAAAACATGAAGACGCTGGCTCGCGCTCTCGGCTAACACGCCACATCATTGTTCTTGTAGGTGGCGTCGTGAGTCTTCATACGCGGTGATTCGCATATTGTAAACACCCAGCGTAGTGGTTGCCGCGTTGGAGCGGGGCGTTACGCCCGTATTCAAGAACGCTCCTCTAGTCAACACAACACCTCGACTCAAGAGGAAAGATAGCACCGCCATCCCTCCAAAGTAGTGGTCACTGAGCTTCATGATCATGCACGGGAATTCTTTAGAATTATCGCGTCTTTATCAGTCGAGAGGCGGCGCTGTGCTTAACAAGGAGTGGAGGAAGAGCTTCGAGTCGAGGGCTGTTTGAGAATAGGGGAGTTAGTGCTCCAAATCAAACGAAGGTGTATCAGTCGAACACGAAGAATCTTCTTAAGGAAATCAAGGTGTCCCAACAGAACTCCAAAAAACAGACGCGTGCTTACGCATTTATAACGAACCTGCAACAGATCATCCCAAATTTTATTTTAAGAAACAATGCAGGGTAGGTATACCGGGTGTTCAAAATTAAGCTTTATAGTTTTCTTAAAATTAGGCACTGGGAGGCACGTGTAGACCATCTGCGCAAATAAGTTATGTGGCCAGGGGGACACGAAGGGAGATGATAATTATCGCTGTTAGCAGCCGAATTAACTAAAATTGAATAATTAACTCTTTATTGACTGCAGTAAGTGTGTGTGTTTGTATTCAAAAGTTAGAGGCCGTCGTGTTTCTACACAGTTTTACTTGGAAGAATTTTTCTAGCATGTCTGTGCTCCGAGATATCCAACTCCAAATTTTAATGGTCGTTCGCATGATTACGCATGCAACTTGCAAGAGAGTGAGGATCGGTGCAAAGCTCCTCCCAGATGTGACGCGGCTGTTGCGTGCGACGTTTAGTCTGACAACGGGGCGGAGGCTTTGGCTGCTGAAATGAAAAAAATCGAGGAGCCCGTAAGCGCTGTCGTAACACGCTACCGCGCAGCCTGAATAGATGGCGGCAGCTGCCATGCCGAGATAATGGCGCGAGCGGAGAAGCCGGAGGGCAGTGCGTGTGCGTAATGGTGACTAGATGACCGGGCATGGTCCTTGCCTGGGCTACGCAAATAAAGTGACTGCTGATTTTTAAGTATTCTAAGTTTTATTGAAATCAAGAGCAACAACTGCACCATCAACAGCGGAAACATTTTAGCTATGCTAACGAATATTTCATACTACCGCTTCAAGTTTGGTGTTGTCATGCACAAATCTCATGACAACACTTCACCCATCAAGATTGAATGCCCTAAAAATGTTCAAAATGCCTCCCTTCCACAGCAACGCAAAGCGTAAACCGCTCTCGCGTCGACTCGATAACTCTGCGCAGTACGGCAATTGAAATTTGGAGTCGGATATCTCGGAGCACGGACACGCTAGAATAATTCTTCCGGCTGATACTGTGTAGAAACACAACTGCCTCTAAGTTTTCAATACAAACATACCCACTTACCGCAGTCGACAAAAAATAATTGTTCAATTTTAGTTAATTGGGCTGCTCATAGCGATAATTGTCACCTCACTTTGTGCCCACCTGGCCACATACTTATTTGCACAGGTGGTCTTCGCATGCCTCCCAGTGCCTAATTTTAAGAAAACCATAAAGCTTATGGCGAATTCCATTGGGAGAACAGGAGCAGGGCGCCGCGCAGTGCGGAGTCGGGCGACAGCGCAGTGAGAACAGGCGCACTCGACCCGCCACTGGAATACGGCGTGCATTCGGAGAGCAGGTGGGAGGGGGACATGTGAGGAGAAATGTACCATGTGACTAAAGCAAACGACGTCCCACCATTCTCTGCAGGAGAGCGGCAAAACACGCGTGATCGTCCTGTAATCTGTCGGGCGTAAGGCTGTCACCGTTTGCGGCCACGTACTACATGCGTTTGTGCAGCGCCGACGCATCCCACAAAGTGTCCGCCTGCGAAGATCATCTGAAACTGCAACTTGAATCTGAAGTTGAGCTCCAGCAGCTTTCGCTGCTGTCACCGTCGAGCGTCTCAAGCACTTCAGCAAGGCGACGACGCTTTGCTGCCGCTGTCCCCCGCGCATCCAACGAGAAGCAAGGCGGACTAGAAATGCCAGGATGTGTCGCTAAATTGCTGCGAAGCTCGCTCGTATCGCCGACGTCAAAAAACAGCGGTACCAAAACACCAACTACGCTTGGCTGCCGCCATTGCCGCCGCGCGCGCCGGCTGAAGCAAAATAAAAAGAAATGAGGAGGATATGACGGTTTAAGTCACGTGACTTCCTCCGTACTCCGCTTTTCAGGCGAGAGCAGTCCGGACTGCTCCCGGCTGCTCTCGGCGCAGCGAAACTGCTCTTGTTCTACCACTGGATGACGGCTCTCCCACTCCTGTTCGACCACTGAAACACGGCGCCTCTGGAACGAGCACTTTCAGCGTGCTTTTGAGTGCTCCTGTTCTCCCAATGGAATTCGCCATTAGTTTTGAACACCCTGTATTATCAGGCACAGCCGCCAAGCACATGGCTGTATTGGGTAACGTCCCTTTCCTATAAGCTCGGAGAAACCGATACCTAGCTTCGCTACAGGTCTTCTTCCTCTTTATGGGGTTTCACGTGCAAAAACCAGTTCTGATTATGAGGCACGCCATAGTGGAAGGCTCCGGATTAATTTTGACCACCTGGGTTTCTTTAACGTGCACTACAACGCAAGCACACGGGCGGTTTTGCATTTCGCCTCCATCGAAATGCGGCCGCCGCGGCCGTGATTCGATCCCGCGATTTCGTGCTCAGCAGCGCAACGCCTTAACTAACTGAGCCACCACGGCGGGCTACAGGTGTTGCGCTAACCGTATAAAACGCGGGTTCATCATGAGCAGAAACGGTGAATTTCGGTAAATAAGAAAGGCTACTATCATCATCATCATTGACAGAAGCTGACCCCCCCCCCTCAGAAAAAACCTGGATCCGCCCCTGGCGTGTAGTTTGCAAGCACGATTACTTACCTTTCAAACGGTACGACGCGGTCGAAAAGCGCTCTCCAAGTTGCCGGTGCAGCATCGACGATGCTAGTCCCAGCCAGCGCCTCCTCTATTTTTCTAAAAATAAAGGAGGCGCTGTCGCAGCATACATGCCGCTGCGTAGTGGACGAGCTCAGGCACGCTAATAATTCGCATGCTTTCTTTGCGACATGCACCCAACTTTCCACAACCATGACACAAAGGCAACGCACTACCCGGCACGAAAATCGTTGGTTCACATTTGCCTGGCGCGCCACGCATAAGGCGAGTTTGCAGCAAGACACAAGCTATCTTCTCGCACTATTATTGAAGCTAACTACGTCACATTTCATTACCGCAAACACAAAAACACACCATCAAACGCTCGCACATCCAACAAGCACGTTGTATACGGAGGAATGACAACGGCGCCACCTGCACACTAGCATAGACAAAGAAAAAAAAGTTAACTTTTTTTTCTTTCTCTATGACACTAGTGAGGCTGTGGTGGCCTCCGTGATACATGAATATTAACTAGCCGTGTTGCGCCCAACTATGTTGCGAGACAAAACAGTTTAGCGTAGAAATAAATTCTGTAATGTATTTTCGAGGTTCTTAAACGTGCATTCAATGCACTGTACGAGCGTTATTACTTTCTGCCTAAAAGCGGCCGTCACGTCCTCGAGCCCAGCGGTAGGGTGGCTAGCGTCGCAACGCCGTAGCCACGGGACTACGTTAAAACCCTTAATTAAACCGTTCAAAATTCTGCATCTTTATATTAAAAGGTCTGTGTGCATTGCCTGTACCTGTCAAACCACCTAATACGTTTAGGTTTGTCTTACCAGCAATTGTCTAACTTGGCAGAAAACTGATTTGCATTCCGGCACAATTGGGGGGTCGCATTTCGTGCCTATATAAGACCGTACGCAAGTACACAAAGCATGTAAAAAAAAAAGCTGAAACATGTCGTTATATGCGAATATGTGCGTGTTGGTTCTGTCAGTGCTCTATGAATTGTTGTGTGAATGAATCTGTTCATGATTACGTCTGGTGTAAAATGTCTATGTATGCTTGTTAATGAGACCATGTGTATTATATAAATCGCACAGTGTCACTATGTGAGTGTGTTGATTCTCAAGTGCTCTATGAATTGAATGCGTATGTGTACATTTGAACACTGCTCTAAGCGTATATGACCATTGTGTGAACTCTGTTAAATAAGTGTATATTATAGTCTCTGAGAATTAATAGAACGTTATATAGAAAATCTGTGTCATAATATTATAAGAATGTTTCGCGTGTGGGAAAAATCTTTTTGTACATACAATTTTTTAAAATCTTTTATTGCCTGTAGCCTCCGAGACCATTGCTCAGTGCGTGCGAATCTTGAAGCCTTGTATTGGCGCCCCTAGTAGCTTCAATGCTAGTTGCTAAGCCTATAGTCGTGTTGCTGGCTTCACTTGCCTGGAGTCGGCCATGTTGGTTTTGGAAAGGGAGTAACAGTTGCTCCCAGCCATGAGGGAGGAAAGTTCCGCCATTTAAAGACGAACATAGGGGACATCGCCGTTCCTCCTTTAAAGGAGCAAGGGTCACTCCCTTTTTTTTTAGAGTGTAAGATGGCGCTCCAGCTCAATGCAAACTGTGCATTAAACTCACTAATTGTATAAGGATGGCCTATGTCGAGTTATGCGGCATTTAGAAAAGCAAACGTATGCTGCATGAGGGGATTTATTTTTACTCTGTTTTGTAGTAGTTGGAGTACGAATTTTCGGCGCGCTAGTTTTGCACGAAGCGCCTATGTTAAAAGTCCTGACTATGTTAGGATGTGAGTAGGTGAATCACTGCGCCTATATTTGCTGTGAATGAACCTAATTGCCTTTTCTGATGTTTTCCAGTTTAGCTATGTGATATTAGTTTAAGGGTAGCATATGACATTAGCATACTATAGAACCGGCCTCACTAAAGTAGCTTAGACCAATAGTTTGATGTTAAGTGGTCACAACTGTAGACATCTGTCAAGGGCGAACGGTTTCCGTAATGCGCAGGAAGTAGCCTTCTTCATGGTGCCCAGTTAACGTCAGACGCTACTGCTAGACCAACATAATTGCGTGGCGATAGTTATACTTCGGTCATCAACACGCTGGAAATGAAATGGACGTTGCCGGCATTTGTAGAAGGAATATCATCTTCGTGTTTGTTTTATGCACTTGCTTTTCCAACACTGTTAGGCCAAAAGTGATTGGACCCTAGTTGTACCTCAACAAAGAGATCTGCTCTCGAAGAACTACGGGATTTTCTCGTGGACAGCGGACGCGGCCGCACGCGAAGCTTCGGACTGCCGCCTGCGAGTCGCTGATCACGATCGCAGCATTCGGCACCGTGGCGAGTGCTTGAAGCCAAAAGTGCATACATTCCTTAGTATCACGCATCCTACATACAGCACAACATTCGTTTCAATAAAGACCAAGCAGAAAACAAGCCTCCAAAATTATGGTAATTTATGGTAAGGCACTCCTGCTAACAATGCGAAGCACGTATACAGCGCTCCTCTTGCAAAGATTACTCTTGCAAAAACTGCCGCGGCGACGGCAGGTTGTGACGTGGGGAGTGACGTCACTAGCCTTTCCTGTATAAAAGAACCAGCCTAGCAACTTATTTCATTGCTCTTGCAGCACCGCTTGGGTAGGCAACACATAGGACTCCAGAGGAGCCGCGTGAATACAAGGAGCGGCAAAGGGAAAAGAAATGGCAATACGACCAGCGGCGGCGGGCTACCAAAATTGATGAACTTCGTTCCCAACAGGCTCAGCGCAAGCGTTAAGGTGGGAGGACCCGATTGTTCTTGCTCAGGAAGCTTTAATGTTGGTAACTTAAATGCGACTTTAAGGCAACTTTAATGTTGGCATTGCGAAATCCGACAAGAAGGAGTGGTTTATGCCTTGGCCAGGGACACCTTTGGACTCGCATGCTACAATGACCCCAATCAAGAAACCACATGGTACAGATCGTGTTTGGATTTGATCTTGGCCAAGAATGTAACAAACGTGGTCGCGGAACCCATCACAGTGTACCACAGCAACCACAAAGCGATTGTCACTACCATTACTCTAAAGGAATAAAGCATTGCGTACCCCACTCAGCAGTTGCAGGGGTGGTTTTCAACAGCTTCGCAGGACAATCACTTTCGCAGGGCCGGGATGGCGAGTCAATTTTTTACAGCAAAGATGTATATGCCTAGGTTCTGGGGGATCGCGTCCGCGAACAAAACGACGCGTAGAACAACAATTAGAACAAAGTGGGCCGATCTTGTGATAGTGCAGAAAGGGTCCAAGTGCAATGTAACATACCCCTGTGGGCTCGGGGACCTGTAACACGCCCTTGAACTACCCTTGTCACACGTGGGCCCCAAAGAGATAAAAACAATATGCCGGAGCCCATACGCTGCCCATACGAGTCCATACGTTGCCCATACGCTAGTCTATGACGATGCGTGTCGAAACGTCAATGACAAACCGTAATAGTCTACCAACCAATAGCTGTCTCATTCTCTCTTGACACAGCCATTTCCTTAGCGAAGTCATCAGTGGCCCCTTGGACTCGGTATGAGAAAGACCCGTGTCGCTCACTCCGAAGAGGAAGAGCGCGCCTTCAAGGAGCGCCGGCGCACTCAACAGCGGGAATGGATACGAAAGCGACGAGAAGCCGAACGCGCAGCCGTCGTAGCTGCTGCGGCTGATGGTGCAAGGTGGTGTGAATCTAGTCGCCTAAACTTCTTTTCACTCACACTTACAGCATACGGCGCGCGGCGACGCAACGAAGTTATGTATTGTCTTTTCACATATTTAACATAACCACCAAATAGAAGAAACTAAAATATAATTAAACAAAACCAACAGCTTCGCTGGTCTTCCATCTTCACTTAGTGGATGGGCTCTGAATTTTTTATAAATTTATTTCTGCGTGGTGTATTTAGGACGCATACGTTTACTGTTAACATTTCTCACATTTATTTAGGTCGCATACATTTACAGTTAACATTTCTCACATTTCGTGAGCAGAAAATTTCGCCGGCCAAATCGACGACCCCATCGCAGAAGCACTGAAAGCTGCCAAGTGTTCATCATCACTGTCATCAAACTGAATGGATTTCATCATTGAACTTGAGAGACTTCGTGCGATTCGACGGCGTGCCAAACGACAATACAGATGCACGAAATCAATTTATAATCTGCGAGACGCACGTCGCATTCAGAAGAAAGTTTCACTTCGCATAGACAAACTAGAAAGTGAACGATGGAAGATATTCTGTGAGTCACTGGACCCTCGAAAGCCGCTTTCACATATTTGAAGGACAGCACGCGGTCTTCGTTTATCCCCACAACAACGACACCTATTTGCAGCTTTGGTCCTTCATCTTGGCCAAACAGAGCTTGGTGTGGCGGAGGAATTCTGTGCGAGAGTCACTGGCGAGCTTGTCAACACCAACGTTGATGTAAGCGACCTCCCAGCCCCTCGGGTACCGGAAATGGACGCGTCCTTTACCATGGAAGAACTCGTAGCTGCCCTGGTAGTTTCTAAACAATCATCCTCTCCAGGCCCTGAGGGCGTCACCTATTCTGCCCTGGGACACCTTGGAAAAGAAGCAAGAAGAGCGCTTCTGAACAGCTTTAACAACTCATGGCATAGAGGTACAGTTCCCTGGCAATGGAAGTTAAGCCGGCTGGTACCATTACTAAAGCGGGGGAAATCTCCCTTGGACTTGGCGGCATATCGCCCTATCGCTCGCGCCAGCTGCATTGAAAAGGTGCTGGAAAGGATGGTCCTTGCAAGTCTAGAATAGTATCTCGAGGGTTACAATATCTACCCCACTTCCATGGCAGGCTTTCGTCGGGGTCGTTCTTCAATTGACAGCGTCATTGACCTCACAACGTTTGTGCAACAGGAGAAAAGCCGTAAGGGCATATCAGTTGCGCTCTTTCTCGACGTGAAAGGCGCGTATGACAACGTTGCACATGACGCCATCATCGCCTCCCTGGAGACTATTGAAATCGGCGGCCGCATGCTTCGTTTGTTATCCGACTACATAACTTGCCGGTCGTTTTTTGTGCAAACAGAAGATGGTCCCACAGCTTACCATTACACGTAGTGCGGCATGCCTCCGGGAGGAGTATTGAGTCCCACGTTGTTCAGTGTGACACTCATTGGACTAGCTGACGTTTTACCTAAAACAATCTGCCTCTCGATATACGCAGATGACATTTGCCTTTAGACTTCTGCAGTTGCTCGCCTTCAGGTGAGCGCGCGCTTGTAGCGGGCAGCAACCTTGACATAAGCATATCTTAAAGCACAAGGCTTGACTGTATGTGCAATGTGCATTGATTGCATTCACACGGAAACCTATGACACCATACCCAGCAGTCTCTATTAATGGACACATTATTGCCTACGGAAAGACTCATCAATTTTTAGGTGTAATAATCGACCGCCATCTTTCCTGGAGCCCTCATTGCACGTACCTGAAGAAAAAACAATCGTCGATTGCCCAGGTACTGAGATTCATGCGCGGCAAAAGATGTTGCACATCTGTACGCTCCATGCTTCAGTTGTCATCATCATCATCATCATCAGCCTATAATTTTATGGCTACTGCAGGACGAAGGCCTCTCCCTGCTATTTCCAATTACCCCTGTCTTGCACTAGCGTATTCCAACTTGCGCCTGCAAATTTCCTAACTTCATCATCCCTTCTGGTTTTCTGCCGACCTCGACTGCGCTTCCCTTCTCTTGGTATCCATTCTGTAACCCTTATGTTCCACCGGTTATCCATCCTACGCATTACATGGCCTGCCCAGCTTCAGTTGTACAGAGCTCTATTTATAGGATATCTACGCTACAGCCTTCCAGTGTTGTCCAAGAGGTGCAAGTCGAATGTTAAATCACTGGAGAGCTTACAGGGCCAAGCATTGCGCACTTACTTAGGACTTCCTCGTTTAGCGTCAACACCTGCATTAATCGTCCTCGCCAAAGATCATCCGATCCAAATATACCTTGCAGTGGATTGTCTCAGGGCGCATATCCATAAATTTTCCCGCGTCCGCGATCATCACTTGGCGTTCTTGCCTTCGCAGAGACTTCGTTTCACGTTTTCTGAAGTTATCGTTACCAATCCAAATTGTCTTCCATCAGGATACACCCCAGCAGCAAGGCCTTCATTCCCCTTGTGGGGCCTGCAATAGCCTCAGGTGCGCCTAAGTATTCCGGGAGTAGAGAAGGCCAATCACCCAAAAATAGCTCTGGAACAGATGACGCTGTTATTAATCAATGAGACCTACGGGGAACGAATACACATCTATACCGATGGTTCCGTCTCATCTACCAGCTCTTCAGGTGCCGTTGTCATTCCGCCTACGAAAACCGCAATCAACTTCAAACTGTCACACGTGACAACATTAACGGCGGCAGAGCTTGCTGCCCTGCGTGCTGCTATAAAATACCTCCTGCAAGAGACACCTCAGAAACCGGTCATCCGGGGAATGGGGGATACGCCCATGTGTGACTCTTGTGGAACCAGAGAAACAATAGAGCACGTCTTATGTCTCTGTACCCAGTTCGACGTCGACCGTGAAGCTCTCCGGACTGCATTCAACCAGCTGGACTCTGGACCATTTTCGGAAATGAAGATCCTAAGACCATGGCCGTATGCGTCGATGGCACAGAAAGCCACGAAAGCGTTGTTACGATACCTGAAGTCGACAGGTCTTGGTGACCGTGCGTAGACTTGGTGCGAAGCTTCAAACGTGCGCGAAACTGTGCTCTTTCTATCTCCTTTCTCTCTCTTTTCATCCCTATACCCCCTTCCCCCAGTGAAGGGCAGCAAACCGGACATGCGTCTGGTTAACCTCCCTACCTTTCCGTTCTTTTATTTCGCTGTCTCTTTCTCACACACATTTCTTTTCCTTTCACTCGATTCTATTAGTTCCTTATCATCCACCGTTCATGATCGGTCGATGCCGGCGATAGGGTAAGCAGAGCGCCGCTCGAACACCTGAAAAAGCACGGGAACAAATTGCATTGAAAGATAATCTTTACTTCATTGAGGTGCTACATCAAGAAGTTACAAACAGGGATAAGGTGCCTTAGAAAGGCTGGCCTATGTTTCAATAGGTGGGCCTATGTTTGAAATTTTGGCACCGAAATCGCAGTGCTTATACAAATCTAGCTTCCTGCCATCCCTAACGCCAGAGTCTGCTATCATCAACGCACTGAGGGTGTTGTCACGCTTACCGAATAATTCATTCTGTAAAGCTCGGTTTAGAAAAATCATCAAAAAAAACAACAACAAGGAAACTCCAGAGAAGAGTTACTGCAAGGGCGCGCGTAGAAGGTTCTGTTCTAAAAAATAACCCTGAATCACCTGTGACTGCCCCTTATATACAGGGGCCGTATTTTTTAAGGCACAAATGCTTGTTTCTCACCCGAATTCATTCGTAGCGATGATGATGTTTAAAATCGTGTCGTTGACTCTCCAAAATTCACCGCACGCAGGCAAAGTTTTACAGTGCCCTGTAAGCATAGCTGGCTTGCGAGCAATTTAAAGCATGAGACTATGCTGTATTTGGCCCATTTGCGCTTCTGATGCGGCACATTGTTGACCCATATAAGACTACTCTTGTTGTCTGCTACCACCTTTGTTATGGATTGTTTCTGTTCGCTGCTCATTTATACTACACGTAAATCCCTTTCCATTTCTGTGCTATTGTGTAAGAAGGCTGTACTCATTTCTCAGCGGCCCATCCTTTTCCGAACAATGTACTTGCATCTTAAAGTGGTAATTTTACAAATGGACGGCTTTATGAAGGAATCAGCAAGGGTCCCGAGGAAGACTCTTGTTTTCAAGAAATGAGACCATGTGCGATCGAAGAAGTGATGGTAAGAAGCTGCTGATTTAACAAGAAACATTTACATAGCGCTTGAGGCACGCCTTGTATTTCAGAGAAAAGAATGCGACTGAATAAACAAGCAAAAAAAACGAGCCTGACAAACCGACAAAAACAACTCCCATAGATTAGGCCAAGTGACCTTGTGTTTAATCTGCTATGGGCGCACGGTGAGTCGCTCGCTGATTTCCTTAGTGGCAAGATTTCCGTTCTCCGTTTACGTGCACTTCTCGTATGACCCGCGTTATAGAAACAAGCCAAGTAGTGATTGCGAAGCAGCGGCAAAAACTGGAGCGCCAAGATCTGAACAGGACATAGCGTATGATCGCTTTGATAGCTATATGGGGAGAATGGTTGTGGCATATCGTGCAACGTGCCCTTCAGACTACTGTTACAACCTTGTTTAGCATAACGTCCCCAGGAAAATCTCGCATCCACAAGACATACCCAGGGTCGGCCGATAGCAAGAGGCGAAGACATCGAAGCACAGCTTCGAAATTTTGCGAACTGTTCTGAAATTGACAGTGCGCGCTCTAACCACTGAGCCGGCGGTCATACCATGTCGGTGCTCAAACTCGAGTTCTACTTTATGCATCCGCTCGGGGTTCAAATAATGTGGGAGAAATCTTCGCCATTACAACACACAATGCCTAAACAGAGGCATGCAGATCATAAGAACACGCGTCCAATGTTGATGATACAGTGATGTGCCAGTAGTTAATCTTGGTGTTTGTAAAGTAGTCACATTGCAGGATTCTACAGTGGCGTTGCCAAATGGTTATTTTGCAGTCTCCTTCCCGTATGCCACGCCTCGTCGCTGTGTTGGCAATTTTCATCGATTGCGACAGGCCACCGACAGGCAAACGAGAAGGCCTATCGGCGTGTAAGCTTCCAGGGAACGAGTAGAGCTTGAGTACACACTGCTTAGTACGCTCAAGTGCCATGGTAAAGTCGTAAATTTCCGTGATTGATTACATTTCCTAGGAACGACGACAGTAGAGACCTGCAGGTGATTTTCGAACGTGGAAAACATTCTTACCGCCAGAGGACGAAGACGGAAGACGATGACAACACAATGCGCTAACTGCAATAGTCCAAGCAAAAACAGTCCATTTTTCAGGTGGTTCTTAATTATGCGAAGTGCACTACGAAAAGCAGCAAGCTCCACGGCTGTCGATGTCATCTTTTGAGATGTCTTGAACTTTACAGTGCCGACTTTCGCAGGTAAAATCGCTGATCCCGCAGGCCCGTCCACGGTGCTTGAACAGTAAGTGTATGGGTATGATCGTTGTACTTTTTTGTACAGCAAGAGCAGCGAAAGTTGCCTGAGAGCTGGTGATGATAGTTGTGCCTTCATTCGAATTCCTGGTACTGTTAGTCGGACTTGTGGATGAGCCGAGCACAAAGGGGGAAGCAAAACTCTTGCTGCAGTTGTGTAATCTGGTGGAAGGTATACACGATATGGCAGTATCGTTAGTAGGTGTATGTGCGTGGTCAGTCTTCTGACAGTAAGGCGAGAGAGTAGAAAGGGGCGCGAGCAATGTGCCTGACGTATTCTCTGAGCGCTTCCATAAGAATGTGAATCGTAGCTTGGTAGTCGTGTGCAAAGGCAACGTTCTGCTGTTGATGTACATAGTGGCAACCCTACAGAAACCCTAAGCGCATGGGCACTTTCGATTGTACGGATGTTAGTTCTTGAGGTATTCGTCAGCACTGGCAAGCTGTATCGCAGATACCCGAGAAAGAGCGTCCTGTACAGTTGCATCATCACGTGTAATGAAGTACGCCAGGTTTTTCTTTCATTAAACTTGAACAGATGAGAAATGGCTGCAAGGCGCTTTTTTCTTTCCTACCATGTGGGGACTCCAACAGAGGTTACAGATGATGATTACCCCTAAGAATCTGTGGGTCCTGGTATACGAGATAATTGTCCGTCAATGGATATGGCGTATGAAGCCATTAGCTTCCGGCTAAACGCGACCAATGAACATTTCCTGGAGAGATCTTGAGGTCTTGTTCGATAAGAGATACGTCGATATTAATGTCGCAGATTTTTGGAGCCTTGCATGCTTCTGAGGACGTGTCACGCCAGATAACCCAGACACTGATGTCATAGGCACAGTTGACAACTTCACCTTATTTCGTAGGCGTTCTACGAGACCAATGAGTACAACGTTGAAGACATCGCCCTGCGGAACTCCTCGGTGCGTGTAATATTTGGCTGTAACGTTGGGCTGTATTCGGTATTCACAGACAGCAATGTACTCTATAGATTGAATTCGAAGCATTACGTATATAT
Source organism: Dermacentor silvarum (assembly GCF_013339745.2). Lineage (NCBI taxonomy): Eukaryota > Metazoa > Arthropoda > Arachnida > Ixodida > Ixodidae > Dermacentor > Dermacentor silvarum. The sequence continues at coordinate 221,592,351 of NC_051154.1, read as the reverse complement.
AGGCACAATGCTGAACGTCAGTATTTGTTCTGGCGTATTGGTCGTGACTGGGATGGCTTCTACACCCCTTACCCTGCACGAGGTGGGAGCGAACAACTTCTTAGAGGGAACTCCGCGTGCCTCAAAAAGTTAGATAGCAAGAACAAAATTGGAATTTCCTCTTGTAGCCATCATAACATGTAACTTTCCTCTGGAACGTGACTCCACGCTTTCAAGTTCTCTTCTTAATGAACCTATAAAAGTTTTTTGCTCTGACATTGAACATTATTAATTTAAGCTAACCCGTAGACCTTTCCATGTGTTTACAAGAATCAATCTGAAATACGCCGTAAATTCACAATGTATTGATGCAACTACTTCAAGTATCGAGATGCAAATGCTACTTTGTTGTTTAACATAGTCCCCCTTGCCATTCATAGCACTTCTTGCATCCGTGCAACAACTCCTGTGCTTGATCTGAAAAAGGAAAGCAAAAGAAAAGCACATTTACAGTGCTACAGGCCGTTGATGTGCCACTTATTTAACGTTTTTTTTATATGGTCAAACATATGACGTAAGCGCAACCCATAAGATGAGAGGCCCGTCGGGCATGCTGCAGGATATGAAATCAGTGAGTCCCTGCATCGCCGTCAATAATGCAACTAGTATTGTTGGAGAACCCCATTTTGCGGTATGATGTCCCTATGGAACCTCTTTCTTGCCAGCTTGGGTCACTGTGTATCGCCATTGGGTCTGTGTCCGAATAGACAACTGGAACCACTTAGTATGTACAGCTAGGTATGTGCCACTTGCTATGCGCCCATTCTTGGTCGATTTTACAGAATGGCTACGTGCTAAAGTCTTTAATTTCTTTAAAATTTCTCCGGTGCTTGGCAGAGTCGATGCGCTTCACTGGTTCCTCAAGCACAGCAGCCCGACGCTTTAGTGAGCTGCGCCAGGAACGTGGGCAGCAAGGGAACGTTTCTCAGCGTTCGCAAGCACCGGTGCGCCACTAATCTCAGAGGCCACGCTCGTAGGTCATGGCGGCGCAGCTAGATGGGGCGGCATGTCCACAGTGAAGCAGGCAAGGTGGACCAGGCTAGGTGACTATTTGTTTCCACCACGTTTCAAAGGGGCACCATAAATCATTATTATCATCATCATCATCAAAGAGGGAGCTACGTGCCTCATCAAGCTCCTTAATAAACAGCGTCTACATGTGCATATCACAACTCTGTCTCGATACTTCCATCACTATAATCATCGCGACAATCATCATAACATACAAAACATATCCCACCACAATAACACACCTACTATAAGAAATAATGCTAATTGCATTACCCCCACAAATCCTCTCCAAAGGGTGGATGCGCAGTTAAATTTAACCTTTTGAGTATGCTGCCGACGTCTCCACGCGAATCGTCTTGTGCGCATAGATGAGCCTCCCAAAGAGCCACCTTCCGCACCTGTGGGAACAGCTGAGTATGTCCATAACAACGGAGCCAGTGGCTAAAACGTTGCACCGGCTCCAATTCATGATTTAGAATTATGTCACCTAAAGTGATTAGTTGAAAGGTTGATTAGCAAAATTTATTCATTTGTTAGGTGTGAATTATGACTTTTCAGGCAAGTAATGTCCGACTCTTGGAATATTATAACTCAAGAAGTTAAACTGTATTAGTTGACTGGCAATTTAAAAAAAATCCATAACAATAAAAGTAGAACTCCTGTTGGAGACAGGTTTCATAATAATAACAGTTGGCCCTCATAATTGAAGGCAGCCACGTGTCGACCAGTATCAGTCTTTGTAATGCACAGTGGTCAATGTGAGACAGAAATAGCGGGGTAAAATGCAGATATCCCCCAGCCAAGGGTTGAACACGTGCACATGCGTATCTTTTAAGAGGCCGGCATCTTGCTGAGAGTACTGCAACGAACGTTATTTGCTTCTCTCGATAAGATGGTAGGAAACCAGGAGAAGCCAATCTTCTGAATACACGACTTAGCACGCTGAGAATCTGGCATCACGAGTGATGTGCGTGAGGAGAGCAGGGTCAAGGAACGCGTGGTGTATAAGCTATTCAAAGATGGTCTCGCCAAGAACCTTCACAGAGGCGGAACGAAGATGCCACAGGCTCTTGTCCAAGTCATGCAAATTGTCTAAACTAAACCTGCTCGTGGCTTAAAAAACAACAAAATACAACGGAAATCTAAATTTAAAAAATACGGCCGAAATTTCCCTAAGAGGCAATTATCGTGGTGCGAAGCGTTATATAGTGGTTCTTTATTATTTGTGCGTTTGCAAGCTAAATGTTCTTGCCTTCTCTACTTTCGTTTGATTAGGGTAGACTGGCTGTTCTGGCGCATGGGCAGAAGCAATGCTCACTTTTCTTCGGTTCAGTAATGTTTGCAGTCCTGAGAGCAGGAGCAGCTGTGGAGAGTGGCGAGCGGCGCACGGTGTCCCGTCATTGCACCATTGAGCTAGCGCCTCATTGCCAAGTGCGCGCCAGTTGCGCGGTAGCTTCGCCTCTAGCACGTGGAGGGGGCGGAGCTTCGGGCTTTGTTGCTGGTGATGTGGCCTTCGTGTCCACAGGGCCCAGGATCCCCAAATTATTTTATGGTCACTCGACTACACCTTAATTGAACCCTTATTATTACGTAGGTAATACAGATTGAAATGGTGATACTCCTAAGTTAGCTTATCAGTTTACACTCCTCACAAAACCAAGAAATAAAGTTTATTTTAAATTTCGATAATAATCTACAGCATATAGCTGCATGCTTTTGGGATATTGGTGATATTAATAGGTCTAGTTGAAGAGATGCAGCATTATTTTGCTAGATTAAAAAGCAAAAAATCGATTTTTTAAACCTGAGCCGATAAACTGAAAATGAACTTGCGTGATCTTGCTGAGAGCTTTCTATATGATGTTTCGCACAAAAATAAAACATAATCTCGCACTAAAATTAAGATATGGAGTTGTACGGGCCAAAACCACAATCTGATTGTGAGGTACGCACTAGCAGAGGACTCCAGCCTAATTGTGACCACCTGGAACTCTTTAACATGCACACAATGCACGGTAAGCTGGCGTTGTTTAATTTCGCCCCTATCGAAATTCGGCCGCCGTGGGCGGGAGGGAATCCAGCCCGCGACCTCATGCTTAGCAGCCCAACACCATATAGCCGCGAAGCCACCCCAGCGGATCCCAAATGGCACCATTTGCATATACTTAGAAGCTGCTTAAAGGTATTCGGCAGTATTTTCATAATTCCTGACTGGTTTAGTGGACTGAGACATTCTTCTAACTTAACTAAAACTTGTTTTAGTTATGTAGCGGAGATTTCAAGGTTGAGCAACACGTTCAGGAAAAACATCACCAGCACTTCCCCTGTCGATAAAATGGAGATAAGCGAAGCTTCTGGCAAGACTACGCTGTCGCAGGCGTTCCGCTTCGTTTGCCCTATAAACTCAGGTTCGGTAGCTGTTCGCTGACATTTGGCCTCAACATCGCGCTCCCGCAACTCGGGGTCCGCGGCTCTTCGCTGACGTTTCGCCTGGGCTTCAGAAGCCCTCAGGCTAGAATCAGCATGCTAGAATCGGAAAAGAAACTTCGCTTACCCCATTTTCTCGACAGGGGAAGGGTTGGTGATTTTGTCTTTTTGGGTCCCACGTGTGACAAGGGTAGTTCAAAGGTGCGTTACAGGTCCCCGAGCCCACAGGAGTATGTGTCATTACGCTTGGACTCTTTCTGCACTATCACCAGGATCGGCCCACGTGTTAGCGTGACACCACCATCACCACCGCCGACACTTGTGAGGCAATACAAGCTTCGCTTGAAAAACGAATGAAAAGATTCCTGGCAGTGAAGTTCTTGCGACTCTTTTTCTCAACTAATAATGAGGCTAACGAATACTACGGTGCGTGGGCCTGCTGCGACGTCATGTACTTTTCACGTTTACCAAGCTATCTTTGCTGGATGTAGAAAAAAAAAAGAAAAGGAAAAAGCAAAGTGCAAAACTGAGCTCATGGAAAACCCTTCATTTGGTTGTTTGTGAACGCACCCTGCAATTTCGTAATCACGTACTAGGCGTCAACATCGTTCCTCGGGAGATATAGCGTGGTTCCTCCGTATTCAAGCACGTGTTTTGAAATGGATAAATACTTTCATCAACCAGTTCTTCACCGAGAATTAAATTTCGATAAAAGTGACCAAAATATGTTAAAGTTGAACCTATACTTTTCAACTCTATCGTCGTGGAAAGCTAAACGAAAAAAAATAGACATTATGTTTACAACCAGTAAACTGCGCAAGAAAACACTGCAGTTTTTGAACTGCGCTTGCTAGACAGTCTGAAGTGGACAGAAATATCATATGATAAGTAGCTCTAAATTCTCTTCTAAGTATCGCCGGTTTGTAAAACAGGCAAATGATAAAATGATTTTTGCTGGATTAAAACTGGCATCTTGTGGGTTTTCCTGTTTTAAAGTCTCTATCCGTCATAATACAGAGATTTGGATATACGTGTATTTTGATTGTATAGTTCAACAGTTGTAAACTTGGTGGGCGCTTATTTTAATTTTGAGAACAGCGTCATTGAAACTCACTAATATTTCATGGCGCACATAAAGAACCTGCATCACTAGACTCGCATTTTTTCTGAAATTCCACAAACTTCATGCATATACCCCCATGAATTACCCATAAGAAGCGCATTATTACTTTTTCCGCGTACTTTAATAACGTGAGAGAAGGTTAATGCTAATCTAAAATGATCTCAAATGTTTACCAATAGTTGCACACAACATAAAAATACCGACAAACAAAACACTCTGTTGCCAACAATTCAAAAGTGGGTACATTTACATATACGGTGTGGATTTAAAGAGTATAGACACCCTGTAAATACATATTATTTTGTGGTAGCGCAGTGGACACGCGCTTTGTGTTCGAAAGGCACTTACTGGGTTGTTCAGGACACTGCATCTCAGCTGTAATTAAAAAGGCATCAGTTACCCGACTCCATACAGGACGAATTATCTATGTAAAGCAGTTTCCCACCTTCTTTTGTTACGTTGCATCTGTCAGGCAGCGACGTTTTTTTCTAAGGAGTGATGAGCATTGACCTGCACGAGTCCCCGCTCAGTAAAGTGATTCGCGTTTTGCGTTGTCGCTTATCTCCTCGACGACAGTTTCCCCTCGGTCAAGTGCTGAGCTCTTCATATTTGCGGCAACGACCAACGCCAAGCTTTGTCAGCGTCAGACGACTGATTGTGTGCCAAAACAGGGTCAAGAACAGGCAATGAAATCCTCACTGCGGGCCCACCTGCTGGGTGGTTCTTTTGCCGTCATTTATAGTGCTTACGCAAATCGAGGTAGCCTTTAGGTTTTGTGATGAATTTATGTAAGGCAAAGAAACAATGCAAGTGGAAATAATAACTATAAATTACTAAACAATCATTACTTTGGGCTTTATTGTATGAACACCTCGTTGATACCAATTGACAAGAACCAAACTTGTGACGTTACAGTTGTAACACTTCCATGCCAAAATCAGTTCTAAGCATCGGCGATCACTATCATGATTTCTCCACATGACTGCTTTCTTTTGGTGTTTCTAAAGAACAATAAGACTGCATTTAGGCAGATGCCCTTGATTACATTGCCATTTTTTCAGCACACTTGATCAGACTATGCTAGTAGCCCTGGTCTGAGCAATGAGGCATAACCTAAGAACGCTGTATCAACGGTGCTCAAACTACTCATTAATTCATAGTTGCACTTTTATAATACTTAGTATATGGCCGATATTCATAAAGAGCGTTGTACAGCCCCAATGTTGCAATAGTTTGCTCGCTTCTTGACCAGTTGCATGCTTAGACGTGTAGAGACTGCTGCAGCTCTACCATCGTTAGATGTGACTATCCAGCGAGGGTTTCAAGGAATAATGGTGCTTGCCTGGAACCATTTCACGCATTGCACTTGCGAGTATTGCTTAAACTGGACACAGGCACAAAATCAGGTAGAATGTTTGTTAATCGCGTGGTCTTTCTGCACGCCATATTGCTCCGCTTTAGGCCAATCCGGAAGATAAGTACAAGTACACTCGGAGAGAGCCATCTTGGTCTGGCATCGTCACCTCAACTGTGAAAACATTCAGACATGGTTCACGCCTCAAATTGAATACATAAGAGGCCGCCTCTAGCTACGCAACCTCGTGAGTGTCTCTCATGAAGCGCATTTTATCCCGTCTACGCCTTTACATTTCTTCGCGTAGGGTGTCTTGGAGGCTATGGAATTGTGTCGCTGAGCAGAACCAAATTGCAGTCGGGGCAGCCGCTCCTCGTTTGGGAAAGTTAAAGTAAGAAGTCCACGTGCCGAAGTTTTGTACGCACCACAAAACGCCAGGGCTCACAATTTCGGTGTCCTAAAGATCCCGGTTGCCAACGCAGGCCATGAATATGAAATACCGAATAATTTCGTTATAGGCCAACATTTCTTCCCTGGTCACACATCTTGTTAATGTGTGTGCCATTGCTATGCAGTGTGTCCCAATTATCATGCACCAAGGTTTAAAAATATGTAAATGCCACGTAGCTGGACAGAACCAAATGCAAATGCCATCGCTTGGAGATCCTCAGGCTATTTTTTCCATTACGACTAATTACATAATTAGTCATAATATTTTGATCAACTTTTCAAATAATATAATTGGATGGCAATGACAATGACAAAACTCTAGAGCAACATTAAAAACTCTCCATACAGCTTTCTGTTGTCAATACGTGCGACATAAAAGTGTTTTTCCAAGTGTGAAAGCTCGCGAATACACGCAAAGGGGCCGCGCGACTGGCCACTCGAGGCACTTTGCATGTATTCGCGGGCTTCTTTCATGATCGAAAAACACTTGTATGCAGCAAGTATTCAGCAGCAGAAAGTTGCATCCGGAGTTTTTCATGTTGCTGTACAATTTTCTCGTTGACACTTTTCATGTAATTATGATATTCGAGAAGCTGATTAATTAACTAAGACTAATCCTCTAATTAGGCGGAATGCAAAAATTAAATGAGCATCTGCGAGCGACGGCAAACACCATTACCTTGGTTCTATCGAGCTACGTGGCATTTGCATATTTTTAAATCTTGGTGCATGATAGTTGGGACACCCCGTATACTTATACCTATAAGCTGTTAGCGCTTATAGGTATTCGGGCCCGTTCAGTCAGACTAACAACAAGCAGTAAACAAAAGAAAACGAAGTCGCCTGTTGAGTTTCGCATTCCCCAGAACTCTCCTCATGCTGGATACAAAAATAGGACCCAGCCTATGTACATGTCGGAGGCTAGAGCAAGTCCTTCTTGAGTCAAGTGCTGAAAAGCAGAGTGTAGTTTTTTTTTTTTTCTTAGCAATCTGGAATAAAGCGAAAAAAGTATGTACCGTTTCTTTCGCTTATCAGAAGCCTTCAGTTGACGAGTGGGTCTTTTCCAGATTAGGGTCGGCAGGACGCCTTATAAGCAGTTGCTGCCCGTGTCAGGGGCACCCACCAGCACCAGGTGATCTTTCGTCGCTCTCGGCACGAACAATGAACTCGAGAATGCTCTTCGCTCTAGTGCTCGTCGGCGTTCTAGGCCTGACCTACGCGGACCAGCATGAAGGCCAACCAGGCTCCGTTTGTGGTAATCACCAGTTGTTTCTTTGTTTCATTTGCATATTCCGCGGCACTCCTTAGTTGTGAGTCAACGAAGCAAATTGTAAAGAGATGCATGTTTGAAGATGGCCTATTAGATTTCATGAAATAGGTTCTCGTATCTTTATATGTACGGTTGCTTAAGGCTATAGAGAGGAAGCATGATAACGTTAGGTGAGCGCTTCATAGATGTCCGCTCTGATATTAGAGCATGCAAAACGCAATGCAAATTTCTGTACGTTCATCCTCGCAAAAAAAAGAGAATTAAAAAAAATAAACAACATAAATGACGTGTACACCAGAACGAGGTAGATACTGGATAACTGATGGTTCTTCCCTCTACACCTTGTTCTCTTGTTTTTGTCGTAGAAATATGATTCATAAATGATTTAATTGATTCAATGCTAACCTAACTATGTGCGGTTTGTCATGGACGTCGCACCTCGAGCCCCATTAGGATCGTTGGAGGTTAAAGTGTGCCTTTAAATTGACTAATGATGCGTTTTAACAGTTACTGTACACCGACGCAGCGGCCTTGTTTCGCGCAGATCTTTTGTTTTCTCTCAATTACCTAAATTAGGATTTACAAGACGGTTAGTCTTCGATACATACGGAAACTGACACGAAGCTTTGAGTTCCAGCGGGACAATATTTAAAACAACGACCAAAATATCTCAAGACTTTGCAACTACGCACATGCACACTCGCATTACTCGTGTGCGTAAGCCTTCACCGAGTTCTTGAGAGGCTTTATCAAAGCTGCTCCTGATGAAGTGATTTGATTTCTGGTACTGCATGTCGCACCATGCCCTTGGTTGTGCATTGCAGTCCCAGTGTAGAAACACGAGCATCCGGAACATATGTAAAAGAGAATAACGTCCAATGGATAGGGTCTCGAAATGTGCTATGTTGGATCTGTCAGTTGGAATTTTATTGTATATAAAATATCAATGTAATATAAGTAATATTTGCTGTTTTGGTTTAATGGTATCCTTAATTAAAGTTTTTTTTTGTCCTCGGGCCGAATACACAAAGCTTTCTGCTCGTAAGGGCTGTTTTCCATTGGCCCACCACCTTCGCTAATTGGATGTCCAACATCAGGCCGGGCTGGCATCTGCTCTTACGAACAGTTTAACGCAAGTGCATTTTTGTAAATGAGGAGCCCTGTTTTTTTTTGTTTTTTTTTTTGTTTTTTTACCCGAGGTCGCAATGTAATCTATATGTCCATCTGTACCGAACATTTAAGGTTGTGAATCTTGAAGACAATTTCTACTTATTTCGGCTTGAAGTTTGGCCCTGAACAATAGTCAACGTTTATCATTTGACTTTTATCCATGTTTTCGATGGTCAAAAAGTGTCATTTATTGCTCGCTATGCCGATTAATGAATTAACTGTGGTAGTATTCGCAAATGATGCAGACTTAGCTGGCCAACTTGAACAAAACTACAGATTGAATACATGAATGCACTTCTGACGTAGTACGTACCCTATCAGTATATCACTTCTCAGTACGATTAAGTGGCATAGTACACTCATCTGCACTTATCACTATCAGAAATACTGTTCGAGAAGCGCGCTTCTGGGAGCGAGTGTTGCATTGTAGATACCATCGTTGGCAACTTCCTTTCAAGCGTTTCGTGAAATCGAGACAAAAATTCGGCAAATTTTCGTTAAAATCTGCTTGAAAGTGTCTAAAATTGTCACTAAAACTGTCGAGGGGCTGTTAAATAATGCAGGTGGTTTGCACCAGTATTAAATAAGCTAACATGGCGTAACCCCTCTACCGCAACGTTTTACGTTCGTGCAGTATACGTGCAGACAATAAATAAACAAGTTTGCAAGCAAGGTGCTGAGGCTTTAACTTTACTTACATGCTGTGCTTAAATTTCGCATTAGGGAGTACCGTAATCATCGGTGAACTTTTTGAAGAAATTTTCCTAACTTCGAAGTCGCTAAAATGACACTATAATTTCACCAAATCGATCCGTCTGTCACTAAAAAAGCCGCTAGTCATTAAATAGAAAACTGTCACTAAGCAGAGAAAAACGTCGTTTTATGTCAAGCGACAAAATCGCTACTATGTCATCACTGGTAGATAACATTGTGCATTGCTCTCTTCATGATGATACCAGTGGTCATAGACTCAGGTAGCTCTATTTTTTCTTTTGCTTTTTTTATCTTCTCTTGTTTTCTAATCTTTTCTGCCCTCACCCCATCCCCCTGCGCAGAGTAGCCAAACGGACACTTAATCTGGTTAACCTCTCTGGCTTTCACCTCTTGTTTTCCTCCTCTTTTTCACTAGAAAGGTATCGCGATTTTTGTTCAGTGAAAAATGCGCAACTCTAAATAACTAAGCTTTCCGATTCTGTAGATTGTGGTTTCTATCATGAATAGGTGCCGAAACTATGTGTTAAATGTGGGAAAGTTAGTCACCAAAGCAGAAAGAAACACCATCGGTTCACTTGACAAACAGAAAATGGTCGTGGAACCGTGTACTAGCGTTTTCCTTTCTACATGCGGCATTATTTTCTATGCAAGAAGGCGTAACGTGATGGACTAATGAAAAAAAATGGCTGTGGTAGCAGTGCTGAAAGAGATGCGTTTAGCCTGTGATTGTAGGAACGTAGTTGCTTCGCCTGCGCCTGTAGTTCGGGGACACAAACCTATTGTCACACAGAGTCAAGCAGAAATCCTAGCGGAACGCATAAAATTTTATTTCGAGCATTCTGGAAACAATAATCACTTCTTGCATATATACATATCGAAGTCATCTTTGCAATTCCTAATGTGGTGTGTTCTTGCAATGGCACTGCTCAACCAGGACGGTATAACGAGTGAACGATTCACGTTGCATAACTCATTACAATCTATTCAGTGGGAAAGCGTAGCGTGCTCTGCATATATAAATTAGAACAGCTAGGTGATCTCTTAGTTAATGCTGTCCGTATGTTCAAATGTGGCGGGTCCTTCGGATTGTTTAGCCTCTTTGCACCGTGCTGTGGCATCCAAACTCATAGAAAAATGACAGTGAAGGTACGCGAATGTCCCGTGTGAATAGTGTGCCCTCTGTAAAGCGTAGTCGAATAGCTTGCAACTGCGCTTTTATTTACCCTGAGGATTCATAAGAACGCTTCAGCTCAGCGTTCATATGGTTGAGTCATGAAGTGGGACCTTAAAAGCTTGATGGACCGAATATGTCTGTTACCAAACATAATACGCCTAACTACAGGACCGAACAACGGCAATCTCAGACGACCCCAATAGACCAATTTATTCCCGTTTTTTTTTTTGCAGCATTGGAAGAAACTGCCAAGCGCGCACTCCTAGGATGCGTCCAGGCGAATCTGCATGCAGATGTAAGTTGGCTACCCTATAGGTCAAAAGTCTGCCGATATGCTGTGCAAAAAATCTAGTGCTTACCTAGAATACCCGTACCTGCAGCCAGGCTATACTACTTCACTACCTACTAATTCAACAGACAGTTTGAATAACTAGTGAGGAACCAGTTTCCTTGTCTATATCGCTTTCTTCTGTATACACTAACTAGCCTTGTATTGTTCATTCTCACTTTAATATGAGAGCGCGCCATTAGTTATATAACAATAAGTCTCTGTTCGCGCATTAGTAAGAGGCAATGGCATCGGGCTCTATTTGTCAAGTATGGTTTATTATCATGCAATGACAGTATTACACTCGGGAATGTGCTCTGTGTGAAGGAAAATCCCACACATAGTAATTATGGAATGGTGGATAGGTTGTAGTTTGTTTATGATGGCAGTTACAGCGCGAATATTGCGCAGGTTTGAAATATACGGGCACAGAAAGCACAAAGCACCCGTCTATTGTAGTTATAGCTATTTTTACTGTAAAGTGAAAGTTTATGACAATTTTGAAAATAATACGGAAGGCGCACCTTTCACTGCAGTTACGAAAAGTTACTTGGCTGCACAGAAAACCTCCCTGGAGAGAATCCCCCCTGTGAAACATATGGACAGTTAACGCATATGTTTACACCGTAGTAGTATACACGCAATAGTATACACCGCACGCAGTGGTATACACCGTGCCATTTTATACCAATTATGTGCATGCAATTCCATGAGTGAATTGTCCGAATGTTTACATGGGCGAAAGTGGAAACTTCGAGAGGCAGTTCAAGAAGCACCAAAATGTTATCAAGAAGCAAGACGTCTCAGTGAACGCGTTTGCCGAACATTGGGTTTTGTCATGCCAAAATATTAGCTGGGATAAGGCACGTGTGATTGCGTTAGAAAATAATGTAACCATGCGTTTTAACTATGATTGCTTCGGACCCAAACTATGCCGGACATTCTCAGCCGAAATGATGGTAATTCGCCACTTTTGTATGCTAGGTATCGTGGTCACATTATACGACGTGCTTAAGTGATTGTATCGAAGATCTTTACTCTCATTGTGACTAACGGGGGCATAAACATTTTTATTGCCAAATTTTTTGTGGACTGTGCTAGTCCTCATCTTTCATCATGTTCCATCGTGACCAGACGGGACTCCGTCATACTCTCGAATAATGAAATTATAGAGCAGAGCAAGAACAACACAATACTGCTTCATAAAATGGTCTGTTGCTGCATTTTTTTCGATATTGTGTTAGCGAACAATGCCTTAGCTACGGAACTTAAAGGACAACTCCGGCGATTTGTTGACCATATCAAGGTAATGGCATTTATAGTTACCCGAGACCCCCTGTCACGCGTCTGATAGTATAATTGTTCGGAAATTTGAAAGTAATTTTAAATAAGCAACAAAAGCACAAAAATTTAACCGAAACCTGACCGAGCAGCCAAGCGAACATCTTCGTGCGACGTCACGAGCGGCGCACCAGCCGGGAAGGCACGAGAAGCATGCCAGTCCCGCCAGTGCATCACTTTCCCGTCCACACAAAACGTAACTTCTCGCGACAGAAACTACTCACGCCAAACACCAGCTCACTATCGTCGGCTCCTCACTGCTGGCATCTGCCATTAATTCCCAGCATGCTCTGCTGCCTTTTAAATCATAACACAATGTGGGCACTAGCTGAGAAATAGGCAAGGCAGGTGGTTCGAGGGAATTAAAGAAATTAATTTGTGAAAAATGTGCACAACTCCCAAGCCTGATGTTTAAAAAAATTACAGAAGTATGCAGTGGAATGTACCAAGCGACGTTCATTGACATCCGTCGGCATCGAAAAATCACCGGAGTTGCCCTTTAACACTAAGCTAAGGCTCTTTGGTACAATCCATGGCTTTAGGGAGCATAAAATAGACGGAATCCCAAGAAGCAGACTACACTAGCGCTAATGATGTCTCTGCGGCATGTTTACATCTACTGCATGCTGCGTTGCCTATAGCCGTGGATTTACGGTACTGTCACGTCGTCGCACACCTACTCCTTTATTTATTTACAAAAAATGTACTATTTTACCATACTAGGCGATGCCTTTTAGTAAAGCAATTGTTGAGTATTGCAACTGCGAATTATGGTTTTACGATCACCCGCATAAATTCTTTAGACAATAGTGGGCTGCACAGTGCAGCCCAAGTAACGCCCTTTATTTTTGCTCTTGGACAGGAGCTCATTTTGTTATGTATTCTTTTTTTCGGGCTGTTCAATAAAAATGGCTGAAATGTACCAATTAATCTCCAGACTAACCAAAAGCTGCAAAACATGAAGGGGCAGTTTGACTGCGCTGACGTTTACTGCGTTTTCCTGGCAATCTGTCATCGGAACAACGGCACACTGGTGAGTAAGACCTTGAATTATCCTCTTGTACCTCAGATCACATTTCGCTGCGGCAGCAGTTAAAAGCTCCAAGCTAGGTTTTTAATTGTGTCCGTCCGTACGTCCGTCCGTCCGTCCGTCCGTCATTACCGTTACGCCACATTCGTCATCGTAAAGGCACCTTCATCAGCCCCGCTCGTTATCCTCTGCTTCACCCTCGTAATTGGCGAAGGAAAAGAAAACGTCGAGCACCATCGCCACTGTCTGCGTAACTCATGCCCCTGCAGCAAGGTGAAGTAAAGAGTCGGCCGCGCTCAACACTACGCGCAATCGCGCTGCTTTAGCGCTTGGCAATTTGTCCGGGGTTGTCGGCGCCGTGCGGAATGAGAGTGCTGGTGTCAATGAATGTATTTCCACCACAGGCGATGCTGTATCAGACGAAGCCGACGTTACGTGCATAGCAAAGAAATTGTTCTACAAAATACGGCGGTATCAACCGCGGGAGCCTGCTGATGTCGCAGTAAATGACGTAGAAATCGCTGAAGTTTGCATATCTTTGAATTTATTTCTTTCCTCCTGCTCACGTTATTTTCTTAAATCTCTTGCGAACGGACGAAACGAGACCAGTGTTATTGTTTTATGACAGCTATATTTGGTTGTTGCAATTGCTGTCATTTTCCCGTAAGAGACCAAAGTGCTGAATTTGTTTGCTGTTAAACATAAATAGGTGCAGGCTGGCGGACTGATCTATTGCCGAAAGACAACTACGGAAGAGCGCTGAGTCTGATGCGACATTGTGAAAGGATGACTATCAGCGCCACTCGTCTCTAGAACCATGTGCAAAACGATTAGCCACCGCTTTTGTATTGTGCTTGTTAGCCACGTGATCAATAACGTGTTTAGACTGAATCGCTCACACTTTAGGGAAGCTTTTTCACACGGTAGTCGCTGTCCTGGGGCATCGGGACGGTTGTCTTCAAGAAGAAGGCATCCTTTTCTGAACAAAGACTTGTACAATCAATCGACATGTAATTCAAATCTGCATACATTTGTCTTAGAGATTACTGTCCAACTGTGTGCACATCATTGCTCTGAACGTACTGCATGGTCGTTTCCTTTTACGTTGCTGCCTTCATGGTTTGCGTGCTAACCAGAGATAAACTGTAGTTATTACATCCCTTGCAAACATCATGTTTAGTTCGTGCAATAAATGCAGTGTATTATGTTTTATTTCTGCAGGAAACAACGAATAGCTGGTACTACTTCGAACGACGTTTCCTCTTATCCAATGCAATAACATAAACAGAATGTGCTCATGTCAGGAACATCCCGGTTTAAGAACGGCGGCATACCATATTTTTATTTTTCGCATAATAACTTTCTGCACAAAAATGAACCCTACTGATAGTTATTAACAAGGACATGAGGCAAGGACACAGGGCTGTTGATTGCATGTTTTGCAGTATTCAAGTTGTTATACTAAAAAGGAATACGTATGAGGATCAAATGGGAACATCTCATCAACCATCGGTTTGTAAATGAAATCGTCCTGTTCAACAACGATGAGGATCATTTGCAATAAATGACTGAGGATCTTAGCCAGCAAAACGTCATAGTGGGTTTGATGATTATTATGTAGAATGCTAAGGTAATGTTTAATAGCCTGGCAAGAGAACAAGAATTCGTGATTGGAATCAGCCTCAAGAATCTGTGCGAAAGTACGTTCATCCAGGCGAATTAGTCACAAGGGACACGGAATGTGAGAAGGAATTATACAGAAGGATAAATATTGGTGTCTGAACACATACGCCACATATTACCAGGTCATGACCGGCGTCTTACAGCAATCCTTGAAACGAAAAGCGTGCAATAATTGGATTCTACCAGTCCTACCAAATGGGGACGAAACTTGAAGGTTAACAAAAAAAGGGTAAGAAGAAGTTAAGGACCCTGGAACTAGCGATGGAACGAAAAATGTAAGGTGCCATATTTAAAGACAGGAAAGAAGTGGTGTGGTTTAGAGAGCAAACGGGGGTAAGCGATATTCTAGTTGAAGAGGAAGAAATGCAGGAGATAGGCAGGCCATATAATGCGCATAACAGATAACCGTTGGTTTATTAGAGTTAAAGATTGAGTACCATGGAAGAGAAACGCAGCAGAAGACGCCAGAGAACGGCGTGGTCGATGGCATTAGGAAATTTGCAGGCGTAGCATGGAGTCAGCTTACGTAAGGCAGGGGTAATTCGAGATCGCTGGAACAGACCTTCGTCCGGCAGTGGACATAAAATGGGATGAAGATGATGATGATGATGATGTCGATGGTTGAATCTTATATTATTTTTATTGCAACTCCGATTTCTCAAAGAATCGTATCCTGACCACAGTGCTGAAACGAAACGTTGTTTCGATTTTGTCCTTGGGCGGCATTTAAGGTTGATATTTAGATCACTTTTTGAGCGGTTTCATTCCCCAAGTCAGCGGAAAAGAAAGCAAACACAGTACAGGGTCATAATCACACTAATAAACGTAGTTTTCGGAAGCAATTGAATCAAATCGGCGATAGCGATTCACCCGCTGCGGTAGATTAGTGGCTATGGCATTGCGCTGCTGAGATCGTGGGTTCGATCCCGGCCGTGGTGACCACCTTTCGATGGGAGTGAAATGCAAAGGTGCTCGTGTAGTTAAATTTAGGTGTACGTTAAACAACCCCAGGCGGTCTAAATTAATCCGGATTCCCCCAATACTGCGTGCCTCATATTCAGATCGTGGTTTCGGTACGTGAAACCCCAAATAGCGCTTGTTCCGTTTATTTCTGTTTATGTGTCTTCGTTTACCGTGCGCTGCTAACATGAATAAGCTCCAATTCGCTCGATTCGCCATCATTTTGCACATCAAAACCCTATAAGTTAATTTTATTTTTCAAGGTAGTGAATCTCTACAAAATCATTCTTAACACGTAAATAACAAAGGCACCAATGCAAGATGGAAATGGGAATATGCCAAAAATATTCACGAGCATAAAGTTGTACACTAAACGCAAAGATAAACGAGCGATAGGTAAAATTACATTCCCTCTGACAGTGCAAGTTTTAGTTCAAACAAAGGAATCCTCCCTCTTAAAAGCAACTCAAGATACTCACAAACACTGACTAACGTCCGAACCAATGAAACTATAGACTGTGGACCCTTCAGTCTAAGCAAGGTAGTGGGTCTCTTGCTACCAAGCACAACGGTGGAAGTCCCGCTAATTGCTTTGCAAATATTTCAAGAGGCTAGCCATTATTTGTAACCGCCCTGCTCTTACGTACCCGCCATACTCGGAACTTCTTTCTTCACCTGAGCGATTAGTAGCGTACTCCACAAATATTGATGCTGTCTTCCATAAGAAAGGCGTCTACAGTCTCGTGTTTCCTTCACATTATTTGTAAATGTTACGCGTATCAAGACACGAGCTTACATATAAGTTCTTTGAAATGAACGGGCAGATGTCTGGCATTCCGTTGCGGCGCATTCAGCCGGTCTTCGTAATCCTGTCCGTTTTCGCTGGCGCGCTCGGGTAATGTTGCATATAAGTAACACTTGAGCAATTTGCGTTATGTAACGCACGAGTGCTGATTTATTGACAATTTGTCAGCAATCGGTCTACGCCGGTGTTCATTTCTGCACCTACTTTACGTACCATTCAAGCTGACTCGCTCAAAATGAAATAGTGCTCCATAGCCACACAGCCTACAATATTCCTTTCATCTCTGGAAGTAACCTTCCGTAATCTGTGGGAAAATTAGTGAATCCTAAGCATGTCAATAGGTTTAGTTCTTGCTTGCAGTGTGATGACGGCAGGCTCCGGACACCTGATAAGGGCATCCTGCGGCAAACATTCCGATGCCGTATATGCCTATTCCGAAACCACGCGAGCGTGTGTGTACGTGTGTGCGTGTGTGTGTTTTCACTTTATGGGCCCTTTTAAAGTTGTCCATTGCATCTTCGTGCTACATTTTGGTGGGTGAAAATGATACTTCCTCCACCATGCGGGATTGTGTAGAACTGATTTGCCATACATAACTGTAAATAGTCAACACTGTTGAACATAGTTTATGAATATAAGTAACCTAGATGATGCTGGAATTTCTCTTTCTTTAACATTCATTCAGACATGTGTATCGTTGTTTGCTGCACTTGTAACCATACACAGATCACTGGATTTCAATTAGTTGTTCCAGTATGTTCATTCTTTATTGTATGTTCGTTTATTGTGGTAACAGTGCGATTAGGGGCGGGTCGGTGCTGCCATTTGTTGAGTGAAACTCTCTATCTCTTTGTTTGTTTGGTCGTCGCACAGGCTTAATTGAAGTTGTGCTCTGGTGCGGTACCTATGTCACGACTTGTGAACTGTTCGCAACGAATACTCCTTGAGGGATTTTTTAGGTCCGTATGACTTTGCCCATATGTTTTGCAATGTTTTGTTTTATAACACTTCGAAGCAGATGAGTATCCGGCAGATCTGTGACACGCCAACATCTCCTTACATACATTTAATAAGAATGTACAGAGGCGCACGCATGCTTACAGATAGGAGCCCTTAATCGTATTCAATGGGTACGTATAACGGGAGCAGCTCGTAGGCAAAGGCATCGGCCAATCCTGACAGCGGAATAAAGACGAGCAATTTTTGCTAAGTTTTGGAACTTCGTCTACACAAAGCGCACTAAGAGAGCTGCCCGGAATGTTCTCGATTTGACACCTGTTGTTATGAAATCCTCAGTATTGTACGAACTGCTTAGTGAATGCGGACTCTGATTCATAAGCCTCACTCGGCAGTATAAGCAATGAAGTAAGTTCTGCCTCTAAATTTCCACAGTTGAATTTTGAAACCTGGGCATATTTCTTTCTTTTTTCTTTTTGCAGGAGCTTCCTCCTTCAAGCACCCTCTTCACGGTAAGCACTATTGTTTTCGCCCTACCTAAATGTATTAAATGGCACCAGGCCTTCACTGACCATCGAGTTAAACTCCCTGAATTTCTTTTTCTTTCTCTCTCTGTAATAAACGAGCACCAATATTCTTGTTGCACTCAATCGGTAATGCTGGGGCAACGATAGTTCCAGCGAAACCATAGCGTTTATTCGCTTCAATAGCCCTGCATGTCCAAAAATTTGACGTTTCGGGATTCGACCTGATACTTGTTACGTGATCAGCGTTCACTTCCTGTAGTGTGTAATGCAGGCAAGCTCTGTCATGAAGCAACTTGAGCCATATAATATTGAACGCCGCATTTTACGCTGCAGTATGGCATTCGTAATTACTGCGTGTAAAAGCTAACAATGAGGAAATCAATACCTTAAATAGTAATAGACACAATACCATACTTGTACTCGTTGCAATTAAACAATTAAGCTTTGATAGAGTGTTAAAAGTATTACCATTCACCTTTTACCGGATTTGGAAGTCGAGAGCACAAAGAAAACGTGTGTGAGAAAAAAAAACTTTTACAAGTCTTTACAAGGCAAAGATGCTGAAGACCATGTCAAGGAGGAAAACGCCTGCATCGCTAGAAGAACATTAAGTACTTGCAGTATGTCATGAGGTCTACCCAGTGTTTTGTTTTTGTTTCTTTTGTTGTATGTTATGCCTTCAGTCTGACACGAGAGCATATTTTGCGATTTTACAGGAAAGCGTTATTCCGACTAGAGCCGCTCAAAAACGTAACACGAAATGCTTGAAACTGACAACATGCACCTAGCTTTAGCGTGCATGCAATGAGAGGGCAGCTGCCGGCTGATTAAGATGATCCGGGGACGAAGTTAAGAGTGCTGTGTTTATTTATAGTTATCATCAAAACTTAGATAATTGTTGCAGGAACCATATTGACCTATCAAAGAAGCGAAGAAAGAGAACTACTCGGTATGCGTGGTTTAAACGTTGCACGAATAGAGTATACCCAATGAATATGTATGTATGTATGTATGTATGTATGTATGTATGTATATATATACATATATATATATATATATATATATATATATATGTTTGTGTGTTTATGGTTCATGAAGTAGCTTCAGCGAATTATCAAACTATAGACAGGATGCGCCTCTCGGCTTCCGGGAGACTAAAACATTTGCCGTACGGGAACTACTAGGTATCACGGGTTGAAAGTTTGTTGGAATAGACAGCGTACTTGGAAGCATTTGCTTCCAAGTGACTAGCGACTATCCAAATGTGATAGTCGTGCGAAATAAGTGGAGACAGGACAAATTAGAAAAATAATGCCGATGTAGCAAAAACGTCTTTTCATACAGGGAAATGTTTCCGAAATTGTTGTTTAAGAGAACATGTAAAGATTTCGGCTGGAACTTATGACACGTATGTCTAGACCATATACTGATTGAAGCATGCGTTAGTTGTTTCTTTCAGGGTGCAGGAACGCAAATTTGAGAGCGTAAATTCAAAGGGAGTGGGCTTTTATTGCCTCCGGCTAGTCGTACTAATAGGCTAGTCGCACTTACAGTTTGGCTGAAAATTGTGCTGGGATCGTGCAAGGCCGCCCAAGTCTGCCCATGTTCGCATTAACAGGTGGTCTTTTTCGTGTCTTCATTTTTTTGTTTGCCCATTTTAGGAGGCTGAAAAGGCTGACCTTCGCAGTACTATCCTAACCTGCCGTGACAACCTCCTGAACCAGGCCAGCAGGACCACCTAAATACAACACATACGTGCATATACATGTTGTATTGATTCCAGAATAAAATTCTTGCAGTGAAGAAGTCTTCAAATTATTGTTTGTCGGCCTGTGCAGCTCGGTAGAAGACTGGTGCGACAAATCAATAGAGTCGTAAAAGAGTGACAGCAGTGGGAGTGGCAATGCGTATCTTGGTGCTCTGGCCTAGCATACCAAAAGGCTCACCGAGTGCACAAAGCGTAACGACATTATGTTGTGCAATGCACACTTCTTGCATAGCTGAAAGCTTGTCATACGAAAAGGCTAATAGTAAAAGAAACTGTGAAATTTTTTCAAGGAGTGAAAAAAAAAACGCACGAAGCCATACAACTGTGCCCCAGAAATGGGATACCACTCACACTGATAGAGGCCGCCGTTGCATAATCATGACAATCAGGCCTCTGCGGCTTTCGACAGGGCATGCAGCATTTCATCATAATCATCATCATAATCGTCATCGTCCACATTGCCATGTTATTATTATTAATATTATTAATTCATCGCGCAAATAAACACAACACAAAGGGAAAGAGAATACGAAGGCACAGTACAGTGCACACAAATTAGAGCCTGTACAGTCCAACCAACAAGTTGAGTCCCGTAGTTAGGAAGAATTCTACGACACCGTTGAGAGCCTCGCATCGAATTGCTTGAACTTTTAGAAATATGAATTTAGTGAGGGATATTTGTGAAAGACCAAGCTGGTGGAAAAGAATGCCGATAAAGAAAGTAGGGCGTTTTCCCAGGCACAACACTATAAGACCTCACGAGAAACACGGAGACGAGAATAATAATAAATAATAATAATAATAATAATAATAATAATAATAATAATAATAATAATAATAATAATAATAATAATATTATTATTATTATTATTATTATTATTATTATTATTATTATTATTATTATTATTATTATTATTATTATTATTATTATTATTATTATTATTATTAATAGTAACAAGAAAGTAATTGAAACAAGCACACAGGTAAAAAAGCTCAAATGTTTTGGCAGGCGCTTGAATGCCGAAGCTGTGGTAGAGATAGTTGCCGTTCAAAAAAGGGTGAATGCTTGGCTCCAAAAAAAGCGCATCAGCAGACAATTTTGTAATTTCTGGCTGAATTTTACAGCTTCCCCACCACACGAAACATCGCGATACACCACTCCCAGGCTCGAAACTTCTAAATTCCGGGAACAGTGCCCTGACATGCATTGTTCGACCATGCAGTTGATGAACTTAATGAGATATGATGCAACGAAAAAGTAACAAACCAGTGCCAAAACCTATGGGGAACCCACTTTCACATTACCACAAAACAATATCAGTGGTAGCCGTCACCGCTTCGCCACGACTCGTGCGGCTCGCTCTTGGTGTGGAAAGGGTTATATCTCAAATGAAAATTTATATTGAATTTAAATGGGGCCTTGCCTCCTTAAAGACTTCATCGCGGCTTTGTGTTTGAAACTCAGTATACGCTACATATCGTGACTCAATACACCGTGCTGTGAAATGTGCGTTGTGATGTCATGATAAAGTGGAAGCTTGGACGTGTTGGTGATTCAGTATCGACATGTCCTGCGCAGCGCAAAAGACGAGGACAGAAGAACACACAGCGTCTGTATTTTGTTCTTTCTTCTGTCCTCGTCTTTTGCGCTGTGCAGACATGTCGATATTGTGATGACAGCATTAGTGTAAAACGTCTTTTAGAGATACGTTAATGTTTTCACAAAATATATGAAAAGATCAAGACACATGTGATATGAACACTTATAGAAACTACAGAAAAATGTTGCAAAAGCAGTAGCAACATCAACATTATGTACGCAAGATGAGTCACAGAAGAAAATCTCCTTTTACACTTCCACATACCATGCAGATATTTAGCAGCAAAATTATGTAGCAGCAATGAGATGGAGTACATTGTTGACTGTGTAGAATGGTTCTTGAGGAATGGGTGTATGCGAAGTATTTGTTGACACTAATGCTACGAGTGGTGAGCCTCTTAACTTCAGTGATGCATTTTGTGAAAGAAGAAATTGAAAGAGAAAGTGGCTAAACAAATTGGTTTATTCCTCCTTCAGAGGAATTGGTCATAACACGAAATTGAAACGTGTATTCTAAGTAGTGTTTTTTGCCATTCTAGCGATTTCGTCGTTACAATTAACGACTTTCTGGTCTGTTTAGCGACACAACATTCAATTTAGCGAAATACCATATTTTTTAGTGAGGTGGCAGAACAATTGGCGATAGTTTAGCGACTTCGAAGTTAGGAAAGTTGCTTCGAAAATAGCCTTCTTGAAGGTGCTCTGTCATTCAAAAGTTGGCTTTGTCACCATGATGCAGCAATGGTTGCCTTCACAAGATTCACAGTGTGCTTATAAAATGCGTGTTTTTTTTTGTTTACGAAACTGATTTGATTGGATCCTAATGCTCCGGGTTCTCCCCTTTCACTAAATACGTTTGATTAGGGGAGATTTAATTTTTTTGCGAAATTTAGAATGCAGCAGATGAATATTAGGATAGATGGACTGTAGAAAGGCGTACAAATAGTTCTTCCAAAGAACTTTTTTTTTGGGCATGTTGGTGCTTAAGCTTGCTGTACATTCTTGTTTTGGCGCGTAATTTAGGGCGTGAAAAAAAGAGCAGAGGAAGCACAGTAAAGTGCCTTCACTGTCTGCGGCAGTTCTCTGTCTTTTTTCCGCGTTCTAAATTCCGCTCCAAAACAAGAATCTACAGCAACTATACTGCTTCCTTATCACATGGGCTTTGGACAAATCAGTTCTGCGAAGAGCCTTCATGTAGACCAATAGGCGGAAGCGTAGTACTTTACCTGCGTACTGATCACGTAATTGTCATCGTGGTATTAACATGCGACCTTGAGCGTCTTGCAAAATTTGCTATCCTTTGAGGAGCGGCGAGAACTAGAAAATTTGTAGGGATGATGGGGACGAAGTGCCTCCGCGTGCTAGGACAATCAGATTGCTTGTGTTCTTTTGAATCGTGTGGCATTTCAAACATCACAATGTGAGGGCCGTTGTTCTTACGTAAGTATAGTAGTAAAGTAAAAGCCCACTACACACTGCTGGTAAACTCACAGTTTCTCCTTACTCCCACGGATCCTAGACAAATGATAGACAATTCAGTAAATAATTTAGGCCATGCTAGAGTATATTATAGTGTTCCAACGCATCTACGTACCTAAAATTTACTCAAAAGCTTTAGCGACAAGTCCTGAAGACATTGCAGGAAAATTTGGCGGGAAATTTGCGACTTTTCGTCTCATTTTAGTGACACGCTTCAAAAAGTTATGGCAACACTGATTCTAAGAAGCAGTGGCCGCTTCGTTGCTCATTCGCAAATGCAAGTCCATAATGTGCACAGTCTTCTATTATTTACAGTTTTGCTTAAAGGGCAAAGCAATGGCAGCGATAGCAAGCACGTGAGACCTGTGCTGCTCCACAGTGTGAAACAGCCCCCCGGAGGCTACTAGGCGTCATATGTATATCCGACTCGACGGTGAGTTCGTATGTGGCGAAACTGCGCCGTTAGAGCTCTGACGGTATTGCGCGGGCTCCCATACACATTTTCAAAGGTGAGGTGACCCGAAAACGAGCGTGAGCAGCCGCGGCGTAACCGAGCATTCACGATTGTCGAAGCGCCAGAAACGCCGTTGCCCGTAGACGCCGACTGAGTTTCAGCACAAAACACTTCCAAGCACTACCATCTGTACTGCCCTTATTATTGTTCAAGCTGCCAGACATGTTGTCGACATAATTACTCAGGGACAAAACAAATAATACCTAAATTTCCTCATTGAAACAAATATACGTCAACAAGAGCACAATTGCTTAAATAAAGCAAATCTTTCCAACCTTTCTATGCTTACTTTGTTCACCATTAGGTAGGCAAAAACGGTAAGGTATCGGCAACTCGAGGATATGCGTGATGATGATTGCGTGACCTACGCACGTGGGACAGATTTTCGATTGAACCTGTCGAAACACTTTTGTGTGGAAAAAGAATTCTGGGGTCTTGCATGCCAAACCACGATATGTTTATAAGGCACGCCGTAGCGAGGGACTATGACATAATTATGACGACCTGGGTTTCTTTAGGGTGCACATCAATCTCAGTATACACAAGCGTTTTGCATTTGGTCCCCATCGAAATGTGGCTGCGGCGGCCGCGATCGAACCAGCGACTTCAAGTTCAACAACGCGACGCCATAGCCACTGGGCTACTGCGGCGGGTGGTGGTGTTGGCGGTGGTGGTGCATTAACTGTAGCTATAGGTGGGCATCACCTGGCGATCGAGGCCAGCAATTGCTCTGCCTGAGCGTTTCTTGCAGTGCATTGTCACTGGGCTATTTACCACACGTCCAGTGAATCAGTTTCCTTGAGAAATGTACAAGGTGCGAAACTTCATTGTGGGCTATAGCCGTCCCTTCCCGAAACACAAGGCGTGAAAGGCACGTATGTGGACGGCCTTTCCTCTAGAGGTTCTGAAGAATGTTGTACCTTTCATCCCTGAGCATGGACACGACCACACAAAAGAAAGTGTTCTATGTCGCCTGTCTCATTGCATGAAATATAGAGCGCGAAATAACTACGTCCCTTCTTGAATAACCATGCTGGTGCATAGGTAGATGCTTTTCCGATGCAGTAGCGAAGCTTCCTTTCGACGAAGCCGCCTGGGTACGCAATTCGCATGTGTCGGTATCCTTCCTGATCGAAAGTGAGCATGTATGTCAGATTTCTTTACTTAATCAATCTTCGAGACTGACTTTAGGGGGATATGAGAGCGCTGTGTATGCAAGAGCATCGTTTTCGTTATTTCCAATGACCCAATGAGAGAAAGGATCCACTGAGACGCTAGTATGAAGCGTTTGTTGTTGAGTTATTTCTCGAACGATTTGAGGTGACTGGCGTGGTAAGTGACCGAAATGGTAAACAGTGACACAGTTAATGCAGGCATCGACTACGTGAGGAGTACGACATAATGGGCAGGTAGTCGATAGTGTGCGCAGAGAAGCAGCTATTGCCGCGCCTTCGGCAACATAAATGTGATCAGACGGTCCAGCAGGCCTGACCAAATAGCTCTCAGAATGCACCTGCGCAACGGTCTGCATCAGCTTATCAGAATTTTCTTCACCAACCATCAAATACATCACATGACGCCTAGCACGTCATTTGAGCGGTGGCAGGTACAGTTGACCAGCGATACCCTGGCATGCCCAAGAAGCGCTCGTCCAGCAAGTTCGTAGAGCAGTCATTGCCAGTGGAGTCCTAGAATGAGGACACCACCCACTCGACCTCAGGAATGACGACATCGATGGTTCAAATCAATATTCTCTCTCTCTCTATGCGTGCACATGGAGGTGATCAATGAAAGACATTGCTTCTCCAGATGGAATATAGCTGTTTGATTGCAGGCTGGGTACGCATAAGTTGCAGGTAAGATTTTCGAATGTCCATGGCAAGTCTATATTTTTTCTTTGTATCGAGCCGCGCAATCCCAATGTACGAAGCTGGTGCAGGACAACAAAGTTTCAACCTGTCCTGGCACGTTTACGTCAGAGAATTGCCTTTCCGGGCGAAAACACACTCAGGCGAAAGAACAGAGTCAAGAGAGCCTAGGACTCCTTAGCCGGATGGAGCATGACTCCGTTTCTTACGGCACCTGTTTGCTCGAAGTTGGCTGAGGGACCTTCAGACATCATCAAGATCATCATTGGCCTGTATTTTATGTCCACTGCAGGACGAAGGCCTCTCCCTGCGATCTCCAATTACCCCTGTCTTGCGCTAGATGATTCCAACTTGCGCCTGTAAATTTCCTAACTTCATCACCCCACCTAGTTTTCTGCCGTTCTTGACTGCACTACCCTTACCTTTATATACCAGATAGGTTACCTAAAGGAAAGTTGTGTGTCAAAGCGATTACTGTCCAGGAAGTGTGTGACCTTTTTTAGATTACCCCATATTTACATTATTTTCATGAAAATGCAAGGCAATGAAATCACTAAATTTTGTATCCGTGTACGCTGTTGCTATCACTTAGACAAATATATTTTATTGGAACGTTTGCCCTGCGGCATAAAACGTTTGGCGGGTGCAAGTTATATATTGTTATATATAGTTACATATAGGCGTGTATAGTTGGTTCTGTCCGATGAAATCTAACAAGGATCTATGGTGCGCACCATAGATCCGCAAATGGTAGTCAGCCGGGCGGCTTGGGTGTAGCCCCACTATTTACAGGCAGTGGTGCCTTGATGTGTGCAGTCCGGGTCAGTTCCACAAGAGGTGCGGTATTTTGAATACTGTTAAATATTTGCAAAACATGCTGCAAAGCCTTACAACATGGTTACTTTGTGGATGCCGTTCACCCAGGTCACTGGGGCCACCATCAGTGTCCTTTCGAAAACTCAACATCGGCGAATCCTCTATCCAGCTGCCGCTGCTTTCCTTGTCACGTGGTATCAGCAGGCTAACTTCTCGAGCTCCTCAAACAGACTATTCACGCTGAGCACACTGTCCACTTCTGTTTACAAGTGATCAAAAAGACGAAAACGTGCACTGTGGGGGGTGCGCCTACAATCAGTCAGTGGGAAAGGGCGCCTACAAAAGATAAACGTATCCAGGCGCAAGTTGCAATATAAATATATAATTGTATTGCACAGCGTCTACCTGAGCAACTTAACGCAAAGAAGTGCCAAAATTTAGAAACAAGTTGCACAAGGTGGTCTTTACCCCGACCAATTTCACTATGTTAATTATTTATCCATATGCACCAGTGCTAATGATAAGGTTCTTATTTCTTAAAATCAGTATAAATAAAGAGAAAAAAAGGCTATTTCCTGACTTTTCTGCTGAACGCGGGGCGCTGCGCGTGCTGATGACTCTGCAGTAGTTTTGACCATATGCCTATCTACCCGAAGTTCAGTGCACGAAGCTGCCTGTGAATAAGACCGGTTTCACCGAGCACTGAACTAGTGACCTCGTGTTCAGCAGCTGAATGCCGTGTCATGTTAAGTGTTCATCGGTAAAAATAGACTACATTATGTTCTACACAAGTCAGAGACTGAAAATGGCGTGTATTGGGAACTTTGGCCGGGTCGATGCGGACCAAATACGAAAAAAATACTTCGATATCTGTGACGTCACACTGGCATGCCGGCACCAGGGTTTCGGTGCAAAATGAAAAAGATGAAGTTTTGAGCTTCATTTTTTTCTTCTAATACTCAGCCTATTATCGCAAAATTGACAGAAATAAAGTCTTGAAAGAATACTTTGTCAGTCTGAACTGACTTAGCGTTTATCTTTAGTGTCCCTTTAAGCACCGAACAGGGAATGAGAGACGCGGTAATGGGGTTGTTCTTACTAACTTTGACCATCCGGGGCCTATTAACAAGCATCCAATGTATAGTAAACAAGCGTTCGTGCATTCTACGCCATTGGAAGGCAATTGCCTGGTCAGAAAATTTAACCCGCGCCCCCGTAGTTTAGCAGCAGAACGCCATAGCCAGCCACTTAGCCATGGCGACGGGTTGTCTACGAATGAACCATTTCTGAGCGGAGTTTCGAAGCGAATTTCTACGCATAAGTCGAGGGAGACCACCCGCAGGTCAGAAATGAGAGCTGAATGAGTTTAAAGAGAACAGTCGGCTAAAAAAAATCGGGTTTGAAGGGGACGTATGAACCGAAATGTCCTGAGAATCAGGCAAGGCTCACACGTAGCCCTGCTCATTTCCATTGCGTCACTGGTAGTCTGTCTCGATAGACGAGACACTCATGAGAGGGCCACGTGCTCTACTTTCTTGTAACTGGTGCAATGACGTCCCTTCTGAAGCAACGACCTTAATAGAGGCCTTCGCTTGCAGTCCCATGCGTGCTGGACATGCCGCAAATATGTGCGCTTCTAACGCTGGCGCAACGGGCTTCTGCGACTGTTGGGATCGTTTACATGATTTTCGCAATTTCTTTTTTATCATAAACTGTTTTGTTTGGCAAGGCTGTATTCTCTTCCAGTGATTCCCGGAATCGGATAGTTGCGACAATCAACCAGCCGAAGGCTTGCCGTGGTGCCTTCGCGGCTGTGGCTTCTCCGGTTACTCGAAATGGTGTCCGGTGCGACGCATAAGGGCTATGCGAGCGTCGCAGAGATTGCGCTGGAGGAATGCATGTGTGGCTTTCTCCGCAGCCTTACACTTACAGGCGCACCGGCAAGGCGGCCTCTTGAGTACGGATATATCTGGGCACTTTCTCATTCTTCATCGAGATCACATCACTAATGAAACAACGAAGGTAGCAATGATCCTTCCTGGTGGTAACGTTCGCAGGGTGATACAGCTGCATGTTACTGACACACTTTACCACGTATAATAAGAGGCACGGTTAGTCTCAGTAGATTTTTAATAGAATGCTCATAGCAACAGAAAAACTACATCGAATATTAAGAGCGTAAGCCTGAGTGACTACTGGTACATGAGGACAGCTAGCAGTAACTAACAATGTTCAACATGAACAATAAGGAGGTCCACATAAAGGTAGAAGTTCCAAGTCATAAACAGTGGTCGCACAAGGGATTTCTCGAAACGCTGCAATGAGTTCGAACGTTGTTCGAACGCTGTGGATCAGATTGGTTCATGGTTGCTTGTTACATTAGAAATCACATTGAACTCTGCAAGTTTTTTCACAGTAAAAAAATTAAATTTCTTGCTTAGATTCGGCAATGCGGTTTTACTTGTTCCGAATAACACTCCGCCTTCTATTTTGGTTGACGTGAACCTGCGTGGTGAAAATCAAGAAAATACAAAATTCGCCATTAGGAAATCGTGGAAACCTTGATGATAGACCAGGCTGGCTGCTGCCACGTGTCAGTGAAAATTGTGAATTATGTGGTAATTCATTAAGCATTCTTTCAACTAAAATTTTCCAATTTACTTTAGGGCTTGGGATTGCGGAATTGAAGTTGAACTGATTAAGATCTATTGCGTATGAATCCTGAGACTGCGACCAGTTTTCACATAATGACTTCCAAAATCTTCAACACGGTGTTCCGCATAAATGTTTGCCGCGGTTGATCGGTTGATTTCTTGGGTTTTGCCTCACAAAGCAACAAACGGGCTATGACAGACGCCTTTGGAGGGGTGGAGGGGACCGGTTAATTTTAACTACCTGGGGTTCATTAACGGGCACCAAACACACGACCCACGAGTACTTAGTCTGTGACCGTCGAAATATGGCTCCGTGGCCGGGACTTAAACCGACGACCTTGTGCTCGTCAGCACAATACAGTTGCCACTGAGCCACCATGGCGGAACGGGTTTCCTTACGCCGTGCGTAAGGAAACACCCTCTTCAAAACACAATTAATAGAACGCCACCACATTTCACCGCAATGTCATGAACTAATATCTCGGAAGTAATGCTAATCTCCGGATACCTAGTAAGTGTTCATACCTTGAGCATCGACAGGCTTAATTTTTATAATCACGTGAATTCTGGTTTAAGTAAGGCTGTTACCTTATTATATATACTAAGTAGTGAATTTCACTTACCGAAATTTCATCAGTGATTATTGAAGAGTTTGCGATGCTTGCGGGCAAGAACACTGCGTGCTTAAAACTTGTATATTGATGTAATAGATCAAATTATAAAGATAAAAACCACTCGTGGCAAGCCTTACATAGTGAAGCACTGCACCAAATGTCTCACTTTTCGAGGCCACACCTGGATCGCTTAGTTGACCCCTGGAACGTACTGCATTGTTTCTTTCAAGATATGCTTAAAATCCTTACTAAAACACTCGCTAAGCGCACTCGGTGAACAGATTCGGATTTGTTGGTATAATTCAGACTGCGTTAAAAATGCGCATATTTAGAGGTGTTGGAAGCATGGAATATGTTTTGTTGGTGTTGCGGTAAATCCGTTCTGAACGTTCTGAAGTGTTCAACAGCAAGTCTGCATGCTAGAAATAAATAACTGAAAACCTGGAATAATAGCAAAACGATGCTTGTTGGGCAACGTACAGATGAGTTAGACAGGATCACATCAGAAGTGCCACCCCTTCCGCCACCAAAAGAAAGACGTAAAGAATGAAAGAAACAAACAAAGTATCTACAAGTCTCAATTTTCATTGAACCAAACACCAGCTATTTAATGTATAAATATCAAGGATATCGTAAATTAATTAATTTTCTTAATGTGCGCATAGTTCCTATTGCGAGTGAACCACGAGTGGGTAAACGTTAATTATTCCTGCATGAAGTGTCAGTGCATTGTATGTACTGTACAAGGTATTAGTGTTTTGTATTGTATGTACGCGTATTTCACTGCAGAAGGTGGGTTATATTCGATTATGTACAATTTAGGCTGCCTTGTGCAAGTAGCAAAAGCCTGTTACATGCTAATGTCTTTTAGCTCATGCGACTATTTCTGTGATTAAGGAAACACTAACAAATTTCTAACTTAGAATATAGTCATTTTTTATCTCCCAGAAGAAGCCCGTATCCAAGGAGGGCAGCGGTGTCGACTTCAGAAATCAGCGGGGGAAAGCGAGAAGCTTATCCAGCCTGTCAGAGTTTCTGAATGTCATACGAAAGAACCACAAGCAACCCGAGACGATAAAGAAGAAAGATAAAGAGGAAAGGCCAGAAAGATGGGGCAGAATTTGATAGTGAAGAGTTGAAAAGAATATACTTAGAAGACTTGATACGCCTAAGGGAAAGTTTTACTTTCTGGTTCGAATATCTTTTCGCACCCGTAATGCCCGTGTGATGCGAGTACGGCGTCAAAGCAGCGCTGACGCCATCCTGATTTGTGCTCCACGCCAGTGGTGCAAGCTCGCGCTCTATCAGATGGCCTCTCTGTTTCCTGCCGGAAGAAAAGAGAAAGAGAGAGAGAAAGAAGTTACAAAAATGGCAAGGGTTTTAGCTCCTATTTAAGCGGGGTGAATGGAGCGCTGGGCAGTCTTTGTTTCCGAAACGCCTTGAGACTAAGCCAACATGAAGGCAGTTCTGTTCCTCGCTGTCCTTTGCGTCGTCGCCTACGCTCATCACGAAGAAGGCCACACTGAAGAGCATCATGAAGGCCACGAAGGCCACCACGGTAACCACACTGATGAGCAAGGGCCCCACCCGCATCATCACGGACATCATCATGGACACCATCATGGACATCATGGCTCCGTCTGCAGTGAGTCTCTTTGTGGTTTTGCCATTGTACTTCGGTTGCCGAATTGAAAGACGTAACGCATGCAAATGTATCCACCGCATAGAGTAAAATAGTTGCGCTCGTATTTCAGCACATTATACGTTTTTATGAAAGAAAAAAAAAGAAAAGAAAAAACAGTCACCTGTGTTCGTCAGGAAATGCAACTGCACACAATAAGTGCAGTTGCGTTTCCGTGCAGTGAGTGTATTGTGCTTTCAATGCAAAAAAAAAATCATCTTTGCTCAATCGCAGAAAATACCTTAAGATTATTGCACAGGTCAAGATACCAATAGTGTCGCGGAATCTTTCCTTTCTAGCAATTTCCTGTGCTTTGTTTCTTACCTTTTCGAGCTTCAGTATTTTATGCATGTGATATTAGGATACATTATTTCGTGGATTTCATGTAATCAACAAAGGCTTCTTTAGTTCCATGTCAATATAGTTTCAAGCGTCTACACCCTTAGACGTCCATAACAAGCTTTGTGCGTGACACTAAAACGCGTTTGATTCATCAAGCTAAGTTATCTCCTTGAAGTGGTTTTCTGCTCGTCCGCTCCCCGTAAAAGGGTAAATGTTGCGTTTCATGGTTTGTGGACATTTGCTTGTATTTATATTTTATCTAATGATAAGAATAATATCTTCCGAAGTTTTCAAATTACAATTCTCCGCTTCAAGGACATCGTCGTAGAAGACGATTCTTTTGATAGAGAAAGTAGCTACTGTATCTGTGATCAATGCGAGAAAGGTAAACGTGGCAGCGAAGCTATAATCTAGGAGATACATTAGAATGAAAGCTTCCAGAAGGCGATATCGCTAGATATTTGTATTCATTTGTTTGTTCTTTTCTTTGTTGCACACGGGTGGCTAACACTGAAATATTATAGAGAATCCTGCGTTCTTAATTACATTGTAACTACACTGTAACTAAGAACGTAAATATGCAGCTACCATTAAACGAAGAAAATTCAGCATGATAACCGTATTTTCTTCTTTTCAGACCTGCCAGAGCAATCACTTGCTTCTGTGGTGGAGTGCGTTACACATAACGTCACTGAGGAGGTACGCATTCCTGTTATTCATATTCCTAGTCGGCTGTTGGCAAGGATCAAGTTAATAGACGAATGCGACGCAGCATCTGCACGCAATTAGAAAATAGTGATTTATACTCACCACTTATCGACACTATGGGCACAACGCATATTCGCCTTCGCCTTAGGTCACAAAACTATTCTAGACTATGCGCTATTGCCTCTCACAGGCAAAAAGCTGCTGTCTATAGCATCAACGCGCAGGAGCGACGCGCCATCGCATTTCTATTCAATTATAAATCATAAGTTTGCCATTGACCTAAGAATTTATTTATCTCTATACACGAGTCATACAAGACATGATCGAGCGCATTCTCTTACTCCGTATTTTGCTTAAACTAAACAAACAAATATATAAATAAATAAATGTTCTGACTAGGATGCCATAAACAGCTGTGCGCGATGCGCCTGATAGCAAGAGAAGAGGGGCCGAATTCACAGCGCCTTTGGTGAAGAACTGCTCGTCATTGGTCGTCTGCCTTTAGTAATACCGTGTTGGCTATCGCGACTGGCCATAGCCTGTTTTTTTAGAGATCGCTCCGGAGCATGCACTGCTTTTTGAACACTTACCCATATTTGAGTAATTTATTTATTTGCAAAGGAATATTGCCTATCACTTATGCGAGCCCAAGCATAAGTGGTAATAATGTATCCAGACAAACAATATTTAATGCCTGTTAACAACAAATGTAAAATACCTACATAATACTATAATACATAATAACAGTGTAGAGAAAGAAATAAAAGTAAATGTGTATGAGGGGTGGAGGTCACTGTTTATCTGGAAAATGCGCGGAAATAACCAGTGGCCACCTGAACAGAATATAGTACACATCAAAGAGAATGTCACTAGACACACACCACATTCACTGTTCGACCACCTGTAATCACTTGAAAACTCAATTTTCCTATGAACTTCTGTCTTGTTTACACATGAAAAAATTGTCCAGTGGTGGCTGTACATATTGTGATAAAATATGTAATATGACAAATTATTGCCAATCTGGTGTGTTGCGAAAAAAATAAAGCTACTTGCAATGATTTCTGCGTGCGCATATATGAGCTCAACGGCGCGCATGATAATGTCGGGTATTTTTAGTTGGCAATGGTTGCATATAAAATGAGGTATTCAGACAAAGGTCATGATGCGATAGTTCGTAAAGATATTGTAGTCTTGCAAGTAGTCTCCTTGTTTGGAAGTGGCAATATCATTCGTATTAGCGAAGGTGCTAGGGGACGAGCTTCGATTATAACTGCTGAAGATACAATTCTGGGGTTTCACGTGCCAAAACCACGACATGATTACGAGGCATGCCGTAATGGGGCCAGACTCCCAATTAATCTTGATCACCTTAGGTTCTTTAACGTGTGCCCAATGCACGGTACACGGGTGTTTTTGCATTTCGCGCCCATCTGAATGCGGCCGCCGCGGCTGAGATTCGATACCACGCACTCGGGCTTACCAAGGGCAACGCCAAAGCCACCACGCCCCCCCGGCGGGTACTGTTCAGTGTAAAGCGAACTGCTAGTCTTGACAACGCTATTGTCAACGTTATTGTCAACTGAAGCTTGTCTACGTTATTTTTGGTGTGGGGGTCCTATGCAGCGCATATCTATTCCAGCCACGACATGATTAGGGTATTATAAGATAGTAACTGAACATTAGAAAATTAATACTTACCTTTCTGCCTCAGGAGACCAAGCGTGCGACGCGTAGATACACTAACTCGGCCAATATACATAGACCAGGTTAATCGGCTTGTGATTATCACTATAAAAAAATAACAAACAGTTGAATTGAGAGTGTGGAGCATCGCGAATGAAGAATTTAGTACTCAGAGTGATATTTCTTGTTAGTAGTGCGCAGAAACGTAGTTTTTCTTTTATCAAAGCTTAATTCCCCCATTAGATATAGCATGGAGAATGGTCGGAACTGGTGATAGCGGAGGCGCGGCTTTGTGCGTGTCAATTACAAAGAGTAAAAAGAATAGAACATCAAAACAGTTGATACAAAATACGGGCCCTGGGTTTGGAGTGAAGAAGACAGTCCTTTCACCACCAAGCAACGGCAGAGAAGTCGAACTCCCGCGTCTCCCTCCTACCACCTAAGAAACCCTTAAACATCCCTTTCCAGTCCCTTCCAGTGGAGAACGAATAGTTCAAAGGGGAAGTATCCCTCAAAAAATTAAATAAAGACGTTTTCAAACAAACAATACAGCCCCTGGGCTCGAGTCAATTTAGTGAGCGATGAAACTTAAGTTGTTTGCTCAATACACTTAGCACAAGACGCAAATTGAAATTGCTAACGCGATTAGTATGTGTGTGAAATACCATGCAGGTCCTGGAAAAGCTGAACCGCGTGAGCCAGGGTCTTCAATGCGAAACCATCCTCTGTGGAATCAAGAAGTTTTGTGAGAGAGATGGCACTCTGGTACGTTGTTGATTTGGTCTTTATTACCGTTCTCTACATGCTATTCTTCGTAGATACAAAGCAGGGTTTCATGAGAAAATTGTCAGTCTTTCGGACGAAGCATACTTTTAAGACACTACCTATAGCACAGGTAGTGGTACATATTTGTATATCTATGTTTTTGCTAATACATAACGTATAGGACAGAAGAATATGTTTGGGTCTGAGTGAGCTGCGGCAGCCACAAAGATGGTACCCTATATAAGAATGTTCGGTACACACGAGCCTTTTGCGGAGATGGTGGCCTAATCAGCAGAAGCTCCAACATATCCTTAAAGTACGATGTCCCAGTGGGTATCTCTATTAGGCTGCCAGGACAACGTATTACAATTTACGGAATACCAAATTACCGCGGGCGTAGATATGAGTGGTAGCGGTGCCGCCATCTGATGACATGGAGTTCAACCAGAGCACATTGAAATTGACTCCTGTATTTTAAATGCACTTGGACACTGCGGCAGGCGTATTTAAATTCGTCGAAACAAATAAAAAAAACATTGATATATTTTTTTCAAGACAGTCGAAATTGGCTATTTTTCCCCGACACAACAAAAAAGGTAATGGTGGCCCACAAATACGGCCGCGGTTACTCTTTTTTTCATGAACAGATAGTGCCGTACCCATAGTCTTATATACTTACGCTAATACCCTGAGTAGCAGAATGAGGTTGTAGCACTTAATACACAAAAAGCTACATTATAACATAACAGTGAAATCACAAATCTGTTCAGAGAAACTTTCAAAGCACCCATGCGAAATAGAAAGGGGGGGGGGGGCAGGGGAGGGGGGGGGAACACTGGAGACGTTGCCCTCCCCTCGATGAAAACATTTTTCTCTACGTCACAGAGGCGAACTAAATCTACGCCGCTTTTTTACCATAGAAGAAGACAGTATAGCATATGAACAAAACATTTTTTTACTTAGTAGCCATTCCTACAAGTCTCAGGGAGCTAAGTCTCCCCGGTAGTCGTAGAGTAAGGAAAAAAACTGTGCTTTCAGCAATGTACACCAGTGGTACTTAGCACCGAAAGTCGGGGGAAATAAATGTAGAGTCGGCTGTGCTTTGTCGCCAAGGATTGCTTAGACAGGTCAGTGATATGCAAGCGTTAGTAGGTCCAGTAAGCATTAGTAGCAATATTTGGTAGTTCTGAATGTGCATCAGGTTTTCTGTGACTTTCAAGACTTTGGCGCTCCACTGTTCCACCATAATATCGAAGGCCACGCTTTCGGCGCACTGCAATGCCACCGCTCGTCTGCGTACAAACTGCGCGGCGAGCGAGGTGGAATTGCCAATAAAAGTGGAGTTCGTTTAATTGAAGTAAAGTCAGGTCGTCGGAGGCATGGACAGGTAACAGCCAACTCCAAAACACTCGTTGGTATCAGCATACTATGGCAATGCGAGACAGTGAGAGCCGGTACCAGGTGATGATGAAATGTCACGTGTCTTTTAAACACCACCTATCAAAGTTCGCAGCGTACCCCTCACACACATCTGTTGCAAAAAAAAAAAAAAAATCAGCGCTGCATGATGCGGCGCTTCGCGAGTAACAAACATTTTTGTAGCCAACTAGAATACTATAGATACTATGTTGCCGCTGCCATGGCAGTTGAGTCGTCACCAGGACACATAAAAAGCTAATAGCGAATAAAAACGGCGTCCTCATTCTGCGTTGAAGAATTCCTTTAATAAAATTTCACACAACGGCCAAAAACACTAGTAGTATAGATCCTTGAATGCATGCGAGCTTAAGCTTTACATTGAACGTGCTTCTCATTGCTGTATAATCCGGAAGTTCTCTTAGGGTGACGGTTGCCCCCGATAAATACGATAGTACCTCTTTTCAACTGCAAGTCAAAATGAACTGAAAACTGTATTTTCACATTTTGCAGGAAAACAACCGAACCGACGTTTTCACGGTGAGTTTCTTTTATGTCAACAAAGAACAACGCATTCTTCTTTTTTTTGCGTGAATGATACCTCGCACTTTTACATGTTTACTGTGACCTTTAAGTGACTGGCTGTGTATTAGGGATTCTAAAAATAATATTCGATAAAGATTATGTTTCGCTTGAAGTGACATAAGCGTACCCGATTTGATATTATAGGGGCCCTGAAAGACTTTCTGAGCACAGTAAAAAACGTGGCCGATCTGTTAACGAGGCTCCTGTGAACATTTGAACCAAATATTGTTGCACTGCAACAGCAGGGAATTTACAATCTCGTGTCAAATGCAGTGGAGTGAGTGAGTACGAAATTTATTGAGGCCCTGAAGAGAAAGAATTAAAGCGGGGCCGGAGGCCCCGCCAATCAATCCGGTGGCTCCACCCAGGTCGGGGCCGGTAGACAGAGTCCTTCGGCGACGGCTCATGCAGTGGACAATCGCTTGCTCTCGCATCTTCTATGTTGTCATGCAGCGCCATCGAAAGAAGCTGGTCCACCAACGCTATTGGCTCATTTTGTGATCGCGAGAACAGTCTCAGTAATACATAATTAATGATTTTGAGTTAAATTAACGACAAACAGATGTGTCTGCAACGTCAAAAAAAAAGAGAGATCATTTCATATTTGCCCTATGCGTAGCTGCGTCAGCTGCGTGTGGCCTCCGAGGTGGCCGGAACATATCGCGTAGCGTCATCCACCGCGGCTTCCACGCACCATTTCGCCGCCGCGACACTCAACTTTTGGTCGGAGCTTTGCTTCCTTGCCTTCTCCGCTGTGCAGCTTCCAGCGCGCTAACGGAGACGAAAAGAGAGGAAGTCGGGCATCAGTGCGATAACTTCACTTGAAGTTGAAGGATTGGAATAATTTTTGCCCCATTAGATTCGTGAGACGACGTTTTTAATTAGGGAGGCCATTCTATGATTAGTTAAAAAAGTGTTGCAGGGCCCTTTACAAGAAATTTAGATGATGCAACCTGCAGTGAGGAAACTATGTGGCTGCTTCATTAAATTTTGCTAAACACTGGATTGTCGTTATCACAACACCTGCTTCAAAATGTTCAGCTTGCTGTAAAACCAGTTTCTTTTTTCTTCTTACACCTGGCAATGTCTGGAAGACGTACAGTATGCAAGGTGGTTTGTGTCGCGAGTGACAAATTTGATCGTGATTAAGTTCCAGTTGAAGTAATAAAAAACTACATGAAGGTCGCAATTCGGCATTCATTCCCGAATGTTGTAATAATTTTCTGATTTTTGCTGCTTTCAGACTGAGCAGAACCAGCAGCTGCGTGTAGCCTTCTATACATGTCGGCCCCAGCAAGTGGTCCCTCATGAAGAAGCACCTCAGCAGGTCAGCGAAGTCGCACCTGAAGCCTAAATTTTGTAAATAACGTTAAATCAACATGCGTTTACTTAAAGCTCAAATAAATACCCGCATCCCATGCGTTTCGTAACATGTGTGTGTTCTTTTCTTCCGGACGCAGCATCACGGACATTTCCGAGAGTATATTTCCCCTAATTGTTAACAAATCTGCATGGAGCAGGCAACGCGGCTTTTCCTTTTTTAGAATTAGAAACGAAGAGAGCATAGGTCACCTATTTATAGCTATTTTATAGGCCTTTATGAACTCCCACCACAGAACGGCGGTTTACTGCGAAATCAGTTAATAGGTCGTAACTGGATTTACTAGGCCTGTCTGTCTCTGTTTGTCCATTGGTGCATCCTTTGCGTTAAGCTGTCGTCGACAGGCCATCTTATTTTCAGCTTGACCCTTATCATGGGGTAGAACACAAATAAAACAAAGCTTTGCTTACGACCACCGCCACTGGTTGTCGAATTCCGAGTAGCACATTGCCTGTGAGTGAATGTGCAAATGGGAGCTGAACGTGTTAACCGTTAGGCTACCGTGCAGAATTCTCGCTCGGTAATTTGTGCGGCGTTTTGCGCGCCACGCAATATTGAGAGTGATGGCGTCGGTGCACGTTACACTACAAGCCACAGCAGACAATGAAGAGAAGGTTATGTGCGTCATTAAATCATCATCATCATCATCGTCAGTCCTAAATTTATGTCCACTGCAGGACGAAGGCCTCTCCCTGCGATCTCGAATTACCCCTGTCTTGCGCTAGCTGATTCCAACTTGCGAATTTCCTAACTTCATCACTCCACCTAGTTTTCTGCCATCCTCGACCGCGCTTCCCTTCTCTTGGTATCCGTTCTGTAACTCTAATGGTCCACCGGATATCCATCCTACGCATTACAGGTCCTGCCCAGCTCCACTTTTTCCACATAATGTCAACTAGAATATCGGTTATCCCGTTTTGTGCTCTGATCCAAACCGCTCTCTTCCTGTCTCTTAACGTTAGGCCTAACATTTTTTGTTCCATCGCTCTTTGAGCGGTCCTTAAATTGTTCTCGAGCTTCTTTGTTAACCTCCAAGTTTCTGCCCCACATGTTAGCACCGGTAGAATGCATGATGGTGCACTTTTTTTTCCACAACAGTGGTACGCTCCCAGTCAGGATTTGGCAATGCCTGTCGTATGCACTCCAACCCAATTTTATTCTTCTGTAAATTTCTCTGTCACGATGAGGGTCCCCTGTGAGTAATTGACCTAGATAAACGTAGTCCTTTACAGACTCTAGAGGCTGACTGGAGATCCTGAATTATTGTTCCCTTGCCAGGCTATTGAACATTATCTTTGTCTTCTGCATATTAATCTTCAACCCCACTCTCACACTTTCTCGGTTAAGGTCCTCAATCGTTTGCTGTAATTCGTCCCCATTGTTGCCCATTCCCCATTTCGTCCCCATTTTGCCGCTTCTTTATTAGGTTCTTTGTTACTTGGGAGAGCTTAACCTACTGGTTGCCTTGATACCTTACCTCCCACTTCAATTGCTGTTTCTGAGATCAACGTAGTTACGGTTTCGTTCATTACCTCTATGTTGTCTTTATCTTCCTGTTACAAAACTGCATAATTGTTTGCGAGCACCAGCCTGAATTGGTCTCCTATTACGCCCTCTGTAGAGGACGTGGCCGTTAGTCAGCACTGTATAAGCTTCACTAGTTCTCGCCTCACTAAGGCCAATAATATCCCAAGCAATACCTGATAATTCTTCAAATAGCCTGCTGAGCTAGCCTCATTCGATAGCGTGCACGTGTTCAGCGTTGCCAGGTTCAGTTTCCATTGGCGGCCTGTCCGGACCCAGAGATTCTTAGCACCCTCTGCCACGTAGCATGTCTGACCGCCGCCTTGGTCAGGTGCTCCGCAGCCGCTGGGGACTGAGGGCCTTGGGTAAATTGGAGGAGTCATTTTGGAGGTAGCGGCCGAATACTGCACCTGCAGGGAGGCCAATTCCTGTTCTGATGAGGGAGTGACTTTGTTGAAGCTTAGTAGGTCTTCCTAATTTGGATGCACCTGGACTGGTATAGCCCCGCTAGCTCT
Organism: Dermacentor silvarum; assembly: GCF_013339745.2. Classification (NCBI taxonomy): domain Eukaryota; kingdom Metazoa; phylum Arthropoda; class Arachnida; order Ixodida; family Ixodidae; genus Dermacentor; species Dermacentor silvarum. The sequence continues at coordinate 221,552,072 of NC_051154.1, read as the reverse complement.
CAGCGATTTTTTTGCCGGTGTCAGGCGCCACTCCATGACTGAAAATGTAGTGGACTGGAGGAGGATTTGGACTTATGACCTTCAGCTTACTATATTTAAAAAAAGAAAAAAAAACGAACAGAACATTACACGCCTAGGTATACAACACCATAATCCTCCAACTTAACTGCAGGATGACCCTCAATAAAGGGTCATTGAAATATCATACGCGGCCCAAAGGCCATGAGCTCTCTGTTCGTACTCGACATCCGTTATTAACGCACGTAATATTGCCACTGAGAGCCTCGTTGACTTCACAGATGTGCTATCAGACTCGCTGTCACTTTGCGGTCAAAACTCTTGCGTGCGACTCACGCATTAAAGAAACAAGAACAAAGAAACTTTCGCAAATTACGCGTGCAAGACTACAGGAAGATTCGCGATTATTTATAAGTACTTCCACGCACTAAATGAAACTCAAATGCTGCCCTCTTCGAAATACTTGTGCGAGACACGCACAGCCTTAGACATACCCTTACACAATACGTCGAAGAGAAAAGAAATCTATTGAGTATACCATTACTAAAAGCGATCCGCGCAGCCCGTTTCTAAGGCGCGTTTCTCTCTACGTGCGTGCCGGAACAACCACGTGGCGATTTCTATTATAAGCTCAAGTACACTGCAGAATAACCAGTACCTAACCTCATACAGCGTTATTTTCAGAACTCGCGAAATCCGAAAAGAAAGTGTTAGTTTAGCGGAAACTCACGCGAACTATCTACATATCTCCGCGAAAAAAATCCACTGACGCTATCCTTTCTCGAGCGTTCAGCTATCACGTTTTCCTGAAAGCAAAAATCTAATTAACTCGAAAATTTATCTGCCTCTACCACGATCAGAAGAGACCAACACTGCCCTCTGCCTAAGAGAACGTTCCCCAAACTTAAAGTTTTTCCAAAGTATCCTCAGAGATATGAATAATAATGACTGCAACTTACCAAACGTGCCTCGAAAGAAAAGCACTACTGTCAAACAAAATACGACTTGTCACGAACTCGCGCAGAAGCGTCCGTCTTAAATAAAAGTTCTTAAAAAACATATGTTTTCTGTGAGAATGTGCTGATGAAGCAATTCATAGCAGAGTTGGATAAATAGCAGAGCCGCAGCAAGTCATAGCAGAGTCTTCGAGTGAAGGCTAATCTGAGCATTCAAAAAAAGAAAAAAAAGTCATGCTGAACAACATGCAGTATCGACCCCAATCAGGCGCTTTTCACGCGAGAGAAAAACGCTCAAGAGTTGGAACCTTTAGACCATTTAAATTCCTATTGTATTGAATGTTGCTGAATACAGAAAATAAAAATCAAGGTATTGTTTGATTTCTTTAACGGCAGCCACATGCCGGTGATGCTCATGCCTATTAGCTAATAGACTTCATCGTTAGGTGGATGTTCTGTCATGGTACCCATCACGAAGACTCACTACTGCAGAGTTGACATTTGGCTGCTTACCCCTTAGTGCCCTCATTATGTTCTACTTATAATGAAGTTCATCAGCTGTACGTAATAGACAACTGTAACATTTCTGGTCACGTTGAAATGGCTCTAAATATAGATATCAAGATAAGCTTATATGGTGCATTGTACTTCTGGAATACAAATTATGTCTTCCTCACAGTGTTCACAGATGTTTGAAGCCTGAAAGGTAAAAAAGTGGCGTTCCGATTATGTCAGCAGTGTGCCAGATGGGGCGCGAAATCGAAATCAGGGAAGTAATGGTTTTGGAGTCGCGCAATTACTCGCAGAATGCTGACATGGCGGCCAGACGGTTTGCGAGAAACCATTCCTGCTATCATCCGCGAAGAACTACGCAAGCTGCATGTGGTAACACCGACGTAACCCGCGAAACTCTGCAGCGCGTCCTGGGGACACCGGCGCCACTGCTTGAACTGCCATCATTCGCTTTCGCAGGTGATGGGCTACACCGCCGCACTTTACGGCAAAAGGTCTCCTGTTAACCCTAGACCAGTCAACGCGATGGTGACAAGATACCGCCATTACCGCAGCCGACGTACAGCCCAAACTGATCGCCGACCACCTATGTGAAGGAAGCATAAATGGTGGTAACATGCGAACGCCATGTTACTGCCATTTATGCTTTTACTGCGGTAAAGCAGGCTAACCCGTTAGTCTGCATGTGCCGCTATTGACGAATGGTTCTGTGCGGCTTCCTCATCAAAGCCCCAGGCCCTCGCTCAGGCGACCGATTTAGAAAATATGAAAATGTACCTGAAGCAGACAGAAAACACCTTCAACTTGCCCCTCTGGCGAGCAAACTGAGGAATAAATACGGTAGTTTACTGTTTTTCGTCACTTACTGATATCTGATCAGCCTGAGGAAAAAAAAGACGCCTCTCTTCGATAACTCCCGACGTGCTTGTTCAACGCTGCAATGACAAGTGCTTTTCGTCGATGGACTTGAAGAGCGACTACAGGCAGATTGAGATCTACGGAAGGCACCGCGAGAAAACTGATTTAAGCAGGAAAGATGCATTTTTTCAATTCTAAAATCATGCCATTCGGACTTTATGCTATATGGGAACATGTCAACGAGTTATCGACATCGTGCTGACCAGGTTGAAGCTGGCAGACTTGTCTCACCCAGCTCGATGTGGTTGTAATAGACCCGGCTACCTTTAGCTAGCCCTTCAAAGGATGCAGGACATACTGGAAGAGGTCATTGCCACTCGAACTCACCGTAAGACCAGAAATCGTTGCTTCACCTACATAGAATTGCGCTTCTTCGATCACATTAGTCGTGACAGCCTGTACCTTTTCGTTCAAAGGGCGCCAGCCATCGGCAGTTACCGGCGGAAGAGTGAAAAAGCCTTTCGCAGGTTAATAATACTGTGCATATTTAAGACGTTTGATATTCAGTAGAGGATGTCAGATAGGATTTTCCGTTAGAACAATGTACCAATGATCTAAATAATAATAAAGAAACAGACGGAAGACGGAAGGGGAGTAATGGGCTGTAAAAATCTTAGTTAGGGTCACCTGGGAATTAGTAATTTCATCTATAAGGGCGAACCAACAAAGCACGCCGTATACAGGGTGTCCCAGGTAACGTTAACCAAGCTGTTAAAAATAAAATATAGAATATACGAGGACGCAACCAATGGTATTCTGTCAGAAGTGACGTACCACACCAGGAAGATTGTTTTCATAATTGAACTATTGATAATTAGATTAGAATAATTAACCAGCTCTTTAAATACCGAATTGAGGGCGCGAATTTTGATAAAAACAATTGTGTTTTAAAACACCCGATGAAGTTCTTTACCGTGCGCTATGCCTCGCGTATTGTTTTTTTTTTTTGCCTTGTAAAGAAAACGCGCGAAATATGAAAAAATTAGAGACCTTCCACTACTGTGAAGATGCAATATAGCGAAGCTGAGACTATGGTGGGTCTGCTACGGTGAGTATTTCTATGGTGAATTTAGTATATATTATCATTATTGACCATATTGAGCGTCTTCGGCATGTTCTTCAAAGATCAAGGACACCGGCGTCTTGTTTTCGCCCGGCGCGATGGCCAAGTAGTGCGTTTGCTGCGCCAACTCCGCCCCATTGTCATAGACTAGCGAATGAGCCACAGCGTTCACAGCCGCGGCACACTGCATGGTATCATCAGGATCCTGAAGTCAGGATCCTGGAAGATGTGGTTCAACGAGCGTGAGTCCCATAGCGAGTCCAAAGGGCAACTGCTGATATCAGCGCTAACGCGATCTCTACTTCACCAGACAAAGGGGCACAACGGTTGGTGGGACGTGCTGCCGCCGAGCAACGTGACACTTGTGAAAGAGGCATCGCGGGGGCGAGGGGTATAACAATAGGCAAGTCATCATTCGTTTTGACATCTGTGCTAAGGCACAGCTGGCGGGACACCGCCACGCCCATGGAACCGAGAATTGTTGGTCTATCTACTTCCGGTCTGTTGCTGGACGCGATCTCCTGGAACCTAGCCTATATCAGCTTCGCTGTAATAGCCGCATTATTACGCGTCCGCGCCGTGACACCAGCGGTCCCAAGCGTTACTGCGAAGAATTAACTGTGCTCAATGCCTTTGACCTCCTCCTCGATGCCGCTACGCACGGCATTGGCTATTTCGCGCGTTTTTTTTATAACGCGCAAAAAATATTTACGTTAGACAAAGCACACTGAAAACAAGTTAATAGGGTGTTTTAAAACACCCTATTTTTTCTATCAATATTCGCACCCTCAATTATGTAAGTAAATTGAGACAGCGAAGCTGGGCGATCATAGCCTAACATTTTCCTGAAGTGCACGCGAACATTTTATCTTATTGCTCATGATGATGATAATTTTATTTCGCGCATCTCGGACTTATGGCCGTCACTGCGCGTTGCATAGCGCAGCTTCCAACACCGACACCGCGTTCTAATGCTGACATCGCGTTCCAGGAGACCCGCTCCGTGAATGCGTCTCTCTCTCTTTCGCTCTCAAAGCGCGCAAAACCTCTTCACCTCGCAGAGCACGAGCGTATACGAACGCGCAAGCTATGGACCAAGACGACGACGCTCGAATGCAATCATATGGTTCGCATAAATGCAAGTGTGGCTGCAAGTGTGCCTGCAAGTGTGGATGTATAGCCTATACCATCCGATACTTGATTGCACCCCACGGAGAAGACTTGCCTTTTGATATGTTTTTCTTAATTTGGACTACACAGCTTATGGAAGACGCGCATGTTAGACAGAAACGCTCAACCTGTTGTTTCGTCGAAATTTTACTACGCTCAAATGATTGGTCACTTGAAGGACATTTATGACTTCACAGAGTTTCAACCAGCCTGGTACTATCTCTTGTTACGTTGATTGTTGTTGCCACCTTTTTAGGATCAAAGTTACTTGCCACTTAAACTAAGATCAAAGCTACTTGTATTTTTTGTGCATGCAGGGTGTGCTTAACGCTATTTTAGGTTCTTTCTAGGCTATGAATATGAGATGTGTTGGCTGGTGCTTGCACGTTTTTCGCCGATAGTATTTTTCTCGCATATGCATGATGCAATAAGTACCATGTAAGAAAAAGAAGTGGCTGTATAGCCTAGTGCTTACGACGCTCTCTTTGGGAGGAGGATACGCGGGTTCGAATCCCGCCTCGGCAAGAAATTTTATTTTATTTTTTGGTAGTTTCTTGATGCGCACCACAAATTACGGCTGGATTAAACAGTCTGGCTGTTAAAAGATCGTTAATTAACGTAAATATAAATATCGATAGCTCAATTGTGAAAGAAATATTCCTGGTACGGTACGTCACTGTGGACAGAATACCAATGGTTGCGTTCTCGTATATTCTATTTTTTTAAAGCTTGGCTAACGTTAGCTGGGACACGTACAGTAGTGAGCACTGTTAGGGAGAACACCTCATTAGTATTCAGGTTGGTATAACATCAACATACCTTCTACTTCAGGGGGAAGTGTGCCGAATACGATTCCTAATGATGATGCCGATAAAAGAAATAATAGTTCTCTTTATTTCGTGCTAAACATCAACTGCCATAGGCTCGTGAATACTAATGAGGTGTTCACCCTAACATTGCTCACCTGATGATGATGATGATGATAATGATGATGATGATGACCTCAAGCACATGGCTCGTACCCACTTCGGGGGATTGGCCAAGAATTAAGCCCCTGAACTTCTAGATATGGATTCTGAAACTACAGTTAATGTGCAATTTAGTAATCATAACAGGCAGATTAATTTTCCTGAACTGCATAATTTATAATAATAATGCCATGAATTAAAACTGAAATATCTCTGAGAGAATTGTAAAAGTAGGGATTTAAAATTTTATTCGTTTTGTTGATTGAATGAAACCACAAACGGCATCAAACACGTCCCTGTGGCTAAAGCCAAATACCGAGGCACCGAAAGCAGTGCTCACCTCTGTACATCCCTTCGTCCTCATCACTTCAAATAGCGTAACGTCTTCTTTTATACACAGGAGTAATCATAGTGATTTGACGCTACATTTACGTACACTGCTTGTTGTTGCTGTTGCCTATCACGTCTGTGACTCCTACCCACGATGGGGGAGTGGCCAAGAAAGGGGTGGACTATTCCAATTTAATATGAAGCATAAATTTCCGAATATCCATGGAATTAGCGTTCAATACCATAGAATTATCTATTAAAATAAAATCAGGAAAGTCATATTGAATGAGTGTTAATTAATTTAAAAGTACAAAAGAAGAAGAAAAAGAGAACATAGAATTTAGCAGGGCATTCGGTTGGATTCTGTAAGAAATGTATGGACAGCGGAGCAAGCATGCCTGGCTGAATCCCCAAGTGGAGGCCCCAAACGATAGAATAGCAGGTTCTGTTAAGTCCAGGCCAAGTCCTTCGAAAAGGAATTTCTAATAATCTTTTTCTTGCCGCAGTAAAGCGGCGACAAGATACATAAGAAAGTGATGATGTTGTCTCTTCCTCATTACAAAACGAGCAGAGAGGGGAGGGAACCAAAGCCGACCTGTGTAAGTAGAAATTCAGGGAGGGAATGCGGCACCGTAATTTGGTGAGAGAGACCTCAAGCATCTTTGTGTTACAGGATTCGCTACGGCAGGAAAATTCAGGTGCTTATAATCTGGAGAAGCAGTCAGAAATGGGTTTGACAAGGATTTTCTCATTGATCGCATCCGAAATCTAGCCTGCCGTAATTTGTGCTGTCACTGGTATAGAATAGGAAGCTAACTGGGCCGGAAAGTGGCGTTTTTGCCACTGAATCGACAGTTTCATTTAAAAACAAACCTTTATTACCAGGTACCCAAATCAAATGAACACATTGCACATGGGCAGAAACTAGCAGGTGAAAAAGTTTTAGCATGGGCGAATCATTAGTAGCGGTAAGGGAAGAGCATACAGTTAGTGAGTCAGTAATAATATCCGCTGTTGTAGTCGTTTGGTCTAACTTACGTAAAGCAAGAATTATTGCTGAAAATCAGCCAGAAAATAAGCACAAAATCAGGCAACCTTAAAGAAATAGACCAGTCGAGTGCAGGAAAAATATTCAATGCCAGTCTTCTCCTCGCACTGTGATGCACCTGTCGCAATGATAATGTTGTTTCTAGAGTGCTTAGGTGGTCTTGCAACATGCCATTTAAGATGCCGTAAAGTAGTAGTTTCGCGTGGTTTGGAAAAATGTAATTGAACCTGATTTCCGGGTAATTTGAATGCGTATTATTCTGAAGCACATCGCGAATTTGCACATTAGGTGGCTCAAGTAATGTTTGGACAAATATAATCTGTGGTTTATGAAACCTGGGCCAATGAACGGGAAAAATAATTCTCGATCGGAGATGAAATTCATCTGAGGACGGCTTAATGGTGATTCATATAGTCTTAAGAAAGTCAGAAGGTAAAATCGGCATAAAATGGGTGGGAATCTCTTTTCCAGGTATAGTACGACATTTGCAACGTATTTTGGAAGGCCTAAGCACAGACGTAGCGCTTCTCGTTCTAATAATACTAGCGGCCGAAGCTTGTATAATGGAACACCTGAGAATAAAACACAGCCAAATTCTAATACCGGACGAACGTACATTTTGTATACCATCAAAAGTGATTTTCATCGCATATCTGTTCTTGGATTGCTCAACTTCCGCAAAATGCCCATTGTTCGAGCTCCTTTTGTTGCACTATATTCAATATGCGGCCGCCATTTAAGATTTCTGTTATAAAAAACTCCAAGGTACTTGAGTGACTCTACTTGTGGGATATCTTCTAGATGATAGTTAAGCTATATTTGTACTGGGTCTTTAACGGGAAAAACAAGGATAGCACACTTATTAGTATTCAGGTTTAAGCCTTCCAGTTCCCTTAGATACGACTGCAAAATTTCGTAAAGGGAGTATATGCCACTAGCTATACCAAAAAAAGGCGATGTCGTCAGCATAAACGTTGGCATACTGACACCTGGATAAACGGGGATTCTGCTCAGTAATATATTAAAAAATACTGGCGAAAGAAACCGATCCCGAGGCACACTTCTTGTTTTCTTGTGTTTACTAGAAGAAAAGCCACTTTGAAAACAATAACATTCCCTGTATTTTAAAAATCCATTCACCCATGCTACAATATAATCTGGGAAGCAGTGTAACTGATTTATTAAAATTACATGCACGTGCCATATTGAATAGCCGGATATAAATCCAATTTGATAGGGACTGAACAATTGATTTTCGTTAGTGAACTCTATTACATGCCCATGAAGCACTCTTTCAATAAGTTTCACTATGTTTTATGCCAACGCAATTGGTCTTATATTGTCGATAGTATACCTGGGCCTGCTCCTTGTTTTTTAAGTAACGGAATAATTTGTCAATCTTCTATTCATCTGGAATCTATGCTTTACTAATACAGTAGTTTAGCAACTTCAGAAGCTCGTTCAGGGCTTCTTGGAACAATATCTTTAACATTACATTTGTTATTCCGTCCGGGCCAGGTGTGTAGTTGGTAACCTGAACATGACCTGTGCTACTTCCGAAGAGGATACCTCTATTTAGTCCCAGAATGCCAGAGTAAAAACCGAAGTTTGAAGGCGCGTTGTGACCCGGTTTTCCAATCCTTTCGCCAATAGTTCTAAGGACACCTGCATTTCTTCTGAGGTATAGACGATTCAGTCTGCATTAACGGTCATTGGGAGTCTGTTTCTAGAACGGAAGTAATTAAATTACTTCCGTTAAGTTACGTAATTAAATTAAGCGTTTGTTTTTTAATTTAGATAGATAATCAAAATGTTTTTATCGTGCTCATCGTTTGCGTGTTTAACAGTACGTTTGAAGGTTGCCGAAATAAATTTATAATCTTTCCAATTCAGTGCATGATTCATCCGAAAACATAAGCTTTTTATTTCCTTTGCTGGCAGATCAAGTTTTTAAAACAATGTTACCATGCAGTATCGATTCTTGCAATGCCCATTAACTGGTACAGTGCTCACAGAACACTCTTTTAAATAACAAATATACGCTATTTTGTGATTTTGACATTTGTGCCCCGTCATCCCCTCCTCCCAACCGCAAAAAGAAAAAAAGAAATTATATCTACAATTTCAAAAGCAATTTGAAAAATAACAAGGCCTTGCTAGCTTTTATGTTTCATATTTATACTTTAAGTGATTCGTATATTAGACCTTGTATACTCTCTTCCCCAATTCTTATATTCAGAAGAAACAAGCCCGGCGTCAGTGTGACGGCGCTACCGGACTGAGTCCTGGCCGCGCGATAAAGTGCGTTTAAAGCCAACCACAAGGAAGAGGTTTCCGATGGATTTTCAGTGTCAGCGCACGGGCGTCGACCAGCTTTCATGTCATTCAAGTCAGCTATCAGAGATATTTCTGATTCAGCTTTTTATTCATTATCTACTTTCTGGGCCCCCCAAAAAATGTTCAAGAGTACCCGGACGAAGGTATGAGCGGCTGCTGTCGAAGACGACGCTGCCTCACCCCTTACAAGCGTACCGTAACGACACTGACACTCCTCCAATGAGGGAGGCATTGAGGGAGGCGACAAGCCGAAGCGCCGCTGTCTAGAGAAGCCATATCTCGGAGCAGCCGCCGGAAGCGGCTCGATGAGCGGAGACCGATCAGCGCTCGGACGAGGCCAAGACAAGCACTGTGCAATGCAACCTTATCGCAGCGATAACACCCATGAAATAGAGCTGTTGCAGGTGGCAGCGGGCACTGGAAGCACAGTTCGAACTGGTTGATGTCTCGGTTCAACGCTGCGTTCCGTCGTTGTCCAAACTCGTCAGAAGCGAGTTTATGTAAAAGCAGTCACGTCGGGCTCGGTCAGCCCGAATTCTGACTCGACCCATTCATGTCAGGTTCATGTAAACGTAGCCTATGACTTCCGCAGCTACCCGTTCACGTGCGCACCACCGTGGGATGCTAGTGTCGTCAGTCGTCGGCACAGAGTGTCTCGATGCGCGCGCGCATCAGTGCACCCTACTTCGGCGCGTCGGCGCAGCGGTGCCGTTGCGAAAGAAGCTGGCCGTACCTTTGTGCATGCTGCCTAGAATATTTTTTGTGTGTCCGAAGAACAATAAAAAAGCCATAAAAGCTATTATCGATATTTCCTATAGCTCACTTAAATGACATTACACACTGCTTCAGGTTAAATATGTCTGCGGTTAAACTGTGCGACGCTGGGCTGGTGCTAGTCTGCGTGCTTCTTGTGTGGCTGGGCGACCTTTCCGACACCGTTCATGCGACGACGATGATGACGACGCCGAGAGAGGCAACACCAGTAGACGCCGGTAAAAAAAAATGTCGCAGTTTTGCCCGAGAGGTGAAGCATCGATTGCGATAGCAAATTAGTAGACAACTTTACGAACTAAGGATAGTAGTTTTGTAAACATTCGCTTACTTGTAAACATTCGCTTACTAACTAAAGTAACAAGCAGGGTGTCGCGCGTGCACAGGTAAACATGAGCTCATCTCGCTCGATGACCGCGGAAACTCGCCGTCAGAACGCTGGAGTGAGGAGGCGCGGCGTCAGCAGCGAGTGAATTGACCTTCGTGCCGTCTCTCGCTTCAACGCGAGCTAAACGTCGAAAGCACAGTGCATAGGAAGCTACAGGCACTAGTTACAATTTGTATACATCGCAGATCGCTTTGAAGATGAGGTCCGCGTGGGCGCTCACTTTTTCCACGTCGCAGGTCGCTTTCCAGATACGGCGCCCGCACGGCCTCCGTCGGAGTAACTCCCCCTCCTTTCTCGCCTCCCGGCCCCTCCGTGCCTCGCGCGCGACAGAAGCGCGCTTCCGCCCCACCTTTCTCCCTCGCGCGCGCGAGATTTAGCCGCAATCGCCGGCTGACCCTCGCAAACTTTCACTCGCACATACAGCGTATGGGAAACCAGCGCTGCCCAGGAGGCGCTCATGAAAAACGGCCCTCAGCGCAGCAGTGAGAAAGCGCCGCAACTTTCAGTCTCCCAAACGAACGCGGGGCCGCTGGGAACACGTTGTTTTTACGTTTTACGAAACTGTAACCGTAGCGAGTTTGGCCTCTTTTTCTCTGTCGTTTCTCTCATCGTGAATATTGAAAACAGTGAAGAGGCTCCGGTAATCGAGGAGGAATTTCCCTGTGAAAAATGCCCTAGAAGTGTATTGCGCAGAAAACTGCATGAGAGCCATGCATGCACCAGCAGCTGCAAGCATGCACCGCCGATCGTGTTGCGGTAAGGTTTCTAGACTGTCGGCTCACTGCAAGAGCTTTTGATGCTAAATAGCTCGAGAAGGGCGAGGATTGCATAGAGTAAATTGTTTTCTAGGTTGAGAAAACGATACCTGACAACGACGGTTCAGGGTTTCGGCGAAATACAATTTACGATCGAGTGAAGAAGCTATAAACGCCGTCGGAATTCAAGTAAGCGATCACCATTTTTCATTTCTGCATATTCCAGACGCAAATAGAGGCAGTTCCTTCGTAAGCAGAGTGGCGTTGATTTCCTTGGAGCCACTTATGGTGGCCACGGCGCCGGAATTAAAGGCGCGTCCACGTTAGCGACACGGCAACTCGCCGCACGCCATTACTACAGTTCGCAATCCGCCGGCCGACGGTGGTCTTGCTGGAAACCGGTGAGATCTCCTTGTCACGCAGAAGATCTCTATGCTAGATCTCCCTGTGGCACAGCGGCGTGCGGCGCGGCCATTCAGCGACAGAGTGGTCGCGGCTATCGCTCTGGCGTCACCGGCAACCTCGCCGTCAGTGATCGCTGACCACCTGACATCGTCGCTAGGCCTTTTACTGTTTTACTGTAGCTGACCGCTTCAGAACGAACGAACGACGCTCCCAGGCAGCGATGTTTCGCTACCGTTGTTGCCGCTTAACCCTCTCCTCGCAATAATTTCACACGAAGAAAATATGCTGATATATGCAATGCGAGCAAGGCCGGGCCGGTTCGCAGTGCACCGTCGGTATATAGCCATGTACTGCAGCTGAACTTGACTTGTATCGCAACTCTCGTTTAAACGTTTGATCATGGACATGTTCTTTCTTTAAATAAAATGAACAATATACACGCATCACTTTACTCTAGCAGTATCATTTTGCCTTAAGTAGAAGCTGCATAACCAATGTTTGCATATGTTCGCTGTGAGAGTGTATCATTAGCATTCTCATTTTCTGCATTTTCATTGTCACAAGGCACCGCACACCACTGGAAACGCAGTAGGAATTTACACGCCGGCTGGCACTATTATTACTCTTAGCGCACCCGAAAAAATGTCGGCTGTATATATGCGATCCTGTGCTAATCCATTTTCATCCATTTTCACTTTGAATAAAATAAAATGCTCACGGATATTTTGTCGGAGAAGCTGCAGAAATAGTTGAATATTAAACGGCGTGTGTTCGCGCCTGCCTGAATCCGACGGCCCCGTGCTCATGATGGTATAGTTTTCACAAAAAATAAAGAATGATAGCGCTATATTACGGCTTTTCTACTTATAGCAATTAACCATGCAGTGATAACGATGGTCTACAAATGTTTTTTTTTTTTTTTTCACGGCTTATGCACGTCGCCCACCGTATGCCGCCGCTAGGGATTTTCATCTGTTTGTATGACTGAACAATGCGCGCGATGTACGCAAGGGGCGCTGTATGTCAGTTCAAAACTCCAGCGCTGGTTCCTCATACGGCGCGCGGCGACGATGTTACCGTGTTTGGACATTATACGGAACCTCACAGCGACGTCACAACCACCTCCACGTCCACGACCACGGCAGATATGCGCTTGTAGTGACCATACAATTGCTATCGCAATAAAACGGTGAATGTGGGGCGGGTTTTCTTGACGACTCTGGCCGATGCCGACGCCGAAAATCCATTGGAGTCTTGTTCCTTGTTGTCGGCGCTTTAGTCCTGTGCGAAGTCAAAGCAGCAATAGGGCCGAGGCGCTATTGCAGGGCCGTCCCTGTAACTGATTTCCGCTCACTACATTTTTTTTCAGCTCATTGTTTCTATACATGAATCATGCAGTACAACGTCAGACAAAGCGACAAAGCGACATGAGTAGCAGTGGTGGGTCTATACACCCCCACGCAATTTCTTGATAAGACTGGTGTACGCGACAGGTGTTTACTTCCCCGAAGCGTATAACATTTAAGAAGAAAGAAAGCAGTTTATTAGTCATGTTGGAATACCTACCTGTTGTTTTTTTTTTATCTTTTCGTTTCGCTTTTTCGAAAGCAAGAGATTTTCAAAACACAATGATATCACGTTTGAACGGAAGTGATCCTCTTTTTTTGTTTTGGGTGGGGGGGGGGCGGGAAGGGGGGAGGGCTTTGAAGACTATTGGCTTCAAACACGCTACCCGTATTCGGCTGCACGGCGGAGCCAACATACAAAACATTAGAGAACTAAACACAGTTACAATTGATCGTATTTAATAAACCGATTTTGTACAGGTGCACAGATATTACACAGAAAAACTATATATAAACGCCACTCAGGAAGGTGAACTTCAAAAACTGCACTAGTCCATGAATAACTTTTCGCACCAGCGATTGATGTGGCTCCAGTCCAAGGATTTTTGACACAGGAAATGGTTTGTAGTAAATTCGGTTTAAAGTTATCTGGAGAGAGATGCTAGGCGTCGTGGTGAGGACAGATACACAACAGGTGCTAGATGGTTTCCTTCCACCAACAGGAGTTAGGCATTGAACTATCGACCATTCCAGTCAGGGATATTCAAGATGTCAATAGCCATCTAATGACTTGCAGCAAAGCGCCATCCACCACCCACGGCATGGCAAGAGAGAGAGAGAAGAGACATGATGCATGGAAAGGCAGGGATGTTAATGAGAGATAGTTCCGGTTGGCTACCTGCTCGCTGTATAGCATAGCTGCACGCATAGTTGCTGATTTCAGCCTTGTTCTGTGATATCCTCCCACTGCGATTTGCTGCTATAAGCAATATAAAGGATCCGTTGCAACGCTGGCAACAACCTAGGAATTTTCTTTTTTTTTTTTTACGCAGTGAGCTAAAAAAAGAGTGAATTAAATAAAATCTGCATGCTAAACAGTGGTCGACGCAGACGACGCTGCGGACCCGGCGCTGCTGTTAGCTCGTAAGAGTAGCATTTAACATACATATCGCTTCTTCGTGCTTTTACTGCAACTAGTATAACAGCCTTCCCCCCTCTCCCCTCCAACCTCAAAAAAAAAAACTTCATAGGCCATTCGTCTCTGTGGAGGTGGTTGACCAGCGAAGCTGCTGTGGTGCTTGGTCTAGCTATTACTCCCTATTCAGTAATTACGCAATATGTAATTACACTCATTTTATGTTAATATGTGATTACCATGTATATCGTTTGTGCAAATACAGGAAGATGCACAATTTTCTCTGTGTTTGAAATGTTCTCTTTTAGTCTCTTTTATTTTGTCACGGAAGTGATGATGGCCTTGTGGTCGCTGTGAGACTCCGCCAATGGCTCCGGGACGACGCTGGTTAGGTTCTTGGCCAGTGTCAAATCTATACACAACTATTGACGCGTCGTCGTGAGAACTTTGGGGTCACTGTAAACATGTAGACCGAACTGCTTGAGCACAAAGAACAGCAGCCACTTGCCATCGGGCCGCGACACGTCGACGTTTAAATCGCCCACCACGACGACAGGCGTATCGTCGCTGGAATATAGCCACCAGAATGTGTCGCTCATAAAGTTCTCTATGTTGCATTTGGAAGAGCTCGTTTGGATGTAGGTGACCGCAACGACGGTCCCGTCTGCGGTCGTAACGGCACACGCGTCCGCGCAGTCAGAGAATGCAGTTCTCACCGTGGGTGGCGGTGGTATTTCATAGGGTGCGACTGGCATCCTGTATTGAGCGTATATTGCCAAAGCCTGTAGCAAAGACACACGGACCGCCGCGGCGTCGAGCCGTGTCACGTGCTATACATGGCCATGAAGGTGATGCGCTTCAGCACGGTTCCAAAGAGACTTATCTCGCTACAGGCTTTGGTGAAAGGAGTGGGGTGGGCACGGGTGAATTTCCGTGGTTGGCCCAGGTATATCTGTGGGAACGCGAATTCTTCGGCCTGTTCGTCGTACAACAACGAGATGGGCACTCGGCCCTCACCGGGGGCGATGGCCAAGTAGTGGGTCTGATTCTCGAGACCCCCAGCCACGCGGTTGCACACATCGTCGTAGACTACGGTTTGATTCACCACGTGCATCGCTCTGGCGCTCTGCACTGGGTCGTCTTATCGTCTACGTCTGCCGTTGTGTCGATTTTCTCTTGGTCGCCATCCTCTTCTTCTTCTTCGGAGATCATGTCCAACTTTGTACGATCTATGCGCACCTGGTAATGTTGGTGCAACGGCGTGTCGATCAGAAAGTCTAGCCATGGCTTCAAGTTTGACTTCTTCACCAATGCCTTCTTGTACGTTGGCTTCGACAGGAGGCGATGTTTGCTGTGGACGTCTATAGTGGCATCATCGGCAGTGTGCCGTGACAAACTCTGGACGGTTGTCTGGGCGTCGGTGGGTACGTTGACCACTTTCCCTTTGATGTCTAATTGTCCGCTGCCACATTTGAGCTGCCGTATACATGTAGATGAACGGAAGGCGCGACGCGACTAGTGTCTCCTTCATGGCATTCAACTTTGGCAAATGCGGAGGCATGAAGGGGGGGGGGGGGGGGGGGGTTAAACGTACCTTTTTGTTATACCGAACCGAGGCCCCTTACCCTTTATCAGCGCCTCCTTACACTTGCCGCAGACTCGAATATCACCAACGTTCTCGCCAGGAAACCACCGCGTCAGCACATCCACCACCTTCTGGCGTCGCTCTTCCGACCGTATGCCATTGATTTCCAAGAGGTCGTTATCGAACCATAGGTGATCATATATACTCGGCGGTTTGATTCGAAGTTACGATGGAGAAAGTCTCTTTCGAACGGTGCGTAGCCGCCGTCGAATTATGACGGCACCATGCACTAATGGCATTGACGTCTCAGTGCAGCATTCTCGGCGTCGCGATATGCTTCGTCGGCTCTTGATCGTCGCTTACGTACCAAATCGCGGGCACGCTCTTCTTCTCGGGCCGCCGGGTTGGCACGACGTCGACGGTCTCTCTCCCGCCGCTGCTCTCGCTGTCGCTCCTCGTAGATACGGGGAGCGACGTAGATACCCCTTAAGCAATCGCACATACCGATATGATGGCGTGGAATGATGAGCGGTAATGGAGCCAGCTGTGGAAGAAGACGACGATGCTGGAGCCATTGCTGATGATGATAGTTTTTCCGCGCGGACGTCGTGGCCTAGCCATAGACAGCTTCGCTGTAAAAAGAATAATATTTTTCACTACGTAAGCTCCATTTAACTTGTGCTCAAGGGGAACCCATGCTTCCGAAAATGTCTCTTTAGGCTGTGACCCCGACAAGTTCTGTAATACTTTAGCTGAAGGCATTGCTCTTTTATAGCAACGCACTTTGAAATGTTTTGAGCGTTTTAAACATTTTAGCGGCTAAACTACCTTTTTCAAATGGAATAAGAAATATTTCGCGTGTTCGTGTGGCACACGTTGCGCTTTAAATGTTTTTTTTTTTTTTTTTGCTGAGGGAGTAAAAGTGAAAGGAACTTTTGAGAAATCAGCGTGATTCATGCTGAAAACAGTGTGTTTTAATTCTCAATGAAAAAAAAAATAGTCGGCCCTTCCCCTACCGAAAAATGGGGGTAAGCGGAGCTTGTCCTGGGTGCACCTTGTGGTTCTTGTAACTCGACCGTGGCCAAGGGAAGGTCAGGTGATCTGCTCGGCGTCGGCGGAGTGCTGCAGCTTCAGCGTATCGCACCATAGGATCGGCCCGTCGACGACGCGCCTTTTCACGGGCGATCTCTCATCGGCACGCGGCGAGAGCTGCCTGCTGCTCGGGGGTACACACAAACACTCGCCGTGGTGGCTCAGTCAGCTAAGGCATGGCTCTGCTGAGAACATCGCGGGATCGAATCCCGGCCGCATTTCGATGGAGGCGAAATGCCCCACTAACCGTATTCTATCGTACACTATAGCCGAATTAAGCGCCGCCACGACTGGTCGTGAGCGCAGCGCATGGATGGAGTAAATGGAGAAAAAAAGCTTCTCGTTCCTCCGTGGTGCAGCGTAATGCGCTGCTGCTAGGCGGCCAGTTGAGAACATGCGTGCAGTCATGGATGGACGCAGTGCCATATTTCAGCCGCGTGACGAATTATCTTATCTTACCAGTCATCGTTTTACCAATTCGCCTTTGAAGAATCAGCAAGTCGCGAACGCGCTTACACCGCGCTGAAAGCATTAATTACCTTGATTTCGGTAAGGAATACAATGGCATTCTTTGGTTTGAGGCGACTTCGGTCTTTCTGGACTTTTACATTCTGTTGAAAGAGCACAAAATACGACGGAAGAAGAAAAGGGAAGAACACAGGCGTAGCACTGCTAGCTTCCGGCTGCGCCAGGTGAAGAGGTTTTTCAGAGTCGAGACGCGTGAGGATAACTCGCTGCACGTTACATGCACACCACCAGAAAGTCTGAGCCCGGCCCGGGCCCGGGTCAAAAAGCCCATGCCGTGCCCGAGCCCGGCCCGAGCCCGTGAAAAAACTGCCCTACCAGGCCCGACCCGGCCCACGGGCCGGGCCGGGCCCGGGCTTTAGGGTAAGCCCGAGCCCGCGCAGTGCTCTAGTGTCAGCATATTTTCTTCCCACCACCTGTTCTTTTCTCCTCGTCTTTTCTAACGTTTCCCTATTTCCCGGTGCCGAGTAGCCAAATCGGGTGTTAGTCTGGCTAACCTTCCTGCCCTTCACCTCTTTTTTTCGATCTCACTCTCTAATAGGGTTTAAAAAAAGTAAACTACTTCAACAAAAGAGCAATGAGGGAAGACATTTTTCAACTGCGTAGTTCTGACACATTGCGCACCGTTCTAGATCTTTGAGTGAACTTTGTTTGGGAATCACATGTATTGGTATTTATTTGTGCACTGTACTCTAATACTTGACAAAGACACTTGCCCATGCTTTTTCAGCGTGTCTCAGCACAGAGTCATTTATGCAGACGAAAGCTGCAGCAAGTCTAATAGAGGACCACTCAATAGTAAACGGGATGCCTTTATGAATAATATATAATAAGCGTAACCAGCTTGTTTTTACGTAAAAGCGCCGTGCTAGAAACAAATAAAAACTGCTAAAATTGTTTTCAATCTAGAGGCATGCTATTGGGGTGCTGAGTAATGAAACCAACGACATTCGTACTTTTTTTACGGGAAATTGCTGTAAATGTGACGGATGTCTGTATTTTTTACGGAAAGTACTTGGCAGCTTATACTGCCGGGTAAATTAGAATAAAAGCAACGCAGTATATTTACAGCCACGCTCCTCCACGCAATAATACTTTTCTCTTCATTGTAGTGCAGTTCAGCATGTTATACGTGCATTTTCTTCTTTTTTTAGTTACGCAGCATGTGCGGATTTTCTTATATATTATAGTTTACGCACGTTGCCTTTCCCCACATGTAACATGTCTTTGGAACCCTTAACATTTAATGATAAGGACGATGATGATAAGGACATTTCATGGATGGAAATAGAGTTGAAAATGGGATTTTATGTGGCGTAGAATAATCCACAAATTTATCTGTCTACTTTTTTTCTTACATGACAAAGGAAAGGTGAGCAGTTCCTCCACAATTTCAAAGCTGCTATAGTTTTCTGCGAATGACGTACACCCGATCGCTTCATAGAACTTCAGTAAATACTGCTGCAATGGCATTTCTGCGTATGTAGCTGCTTTGAGCCAAGTCAAATGCAACATGTGTCAGATTTCATGAGGTCTTGGCAAGCAGCTCCTGGAAGAGAATAAATGATAGGTGGTAGGGACGTCCTACTCATAATTTACCTGCATCGGGCTAACGTCACGATGTGGACGTTGGCTCCAATCCATATCGTCTTTTGAATTTGATTAACTGGCACTCCCGGGTCGGGTCGCAAATAGAGATGTAGTTGTGGCTGTTGTAAAATGAGATGGAGATTTGGGAAGTCATGCGCCTACAGTTACGCCATTTCCCGTGTGTATGTAAGCCGAATGAAACAGATAGAGGAAAGAAAAGGTAAGGGATTATTCCATTCAGAGCAGAAGATTTCATATGCACAATAAAATAAAATTGCGGTACCCGTGCTCTGTGGGGTTTGGTTTGAGCGAAGTTTTCATGGGTGTTTGCGAGGAAAGCTGTTCTCATTTAGCGATCATTTTCAACTATAAAGCTTACGACCAAGTTGAAGACATTTTGACCTAAAATGTCTAGTTGAACGTTAACTTATGGCGTTGCAACACAGCAGAAAAGTACGACAGAAACCATTCTATGCCACACACGAGACACTAAATAATAAACCGAACTCGACCAGCACAATATGTCTATGAAATCGTTTGTTTGCACCCGTACACCGCATGGTACATATCCGCTGCTGTCTCGTAACTGTCAATCGACGCTGAAGTGCAGTTTCGCATCAACGAGCAAGTGTGTACTCGCGTTCCAAGCCATCCGCTGTGTCTCGATGCTGCGCCGTGTCACCACGGTTTGTACTGTCTCTGCAACCATCCTGTTGTGCAGCACAGCGGTCAGCGCTCGTATGGAGGGGCATAAGATGACAAGTCAGATAGTTGCGTAGTGTTAAGTAGCTGCAATGCTTTATTCTGTGTAATGCGAGCGGGTGTCGTGACTAATACAAGGTGATGGGGCGGCGACGATAGCGTTACGACAGGCAAAAAAGCAGTGATATCTTCGCTTTAAAAAGAAAATTACGCAGATCAAACGCATGCATATGTTGGAATCTACGTGAAGCGAAAGTTTCATGAAACGGTTCATTAAATGCTATAACACCAAATGCGATGCGTACCATTGTCTTTTTTTATCATCCTACGAACTGTTTATATTCATGCAACGTTCCGGCAAAACTGTAATATCATGCAATGTTTGCGCTTTGAATGAATTCCGGGCTTTTACGTGCCAAAGAGAGAGAGACAGAAGAAAGGGGAAAGGCAGGGAGGTCAACACGAGGGGAAGGTCCGGTTTGCTACCCTACGCTTGGGAGAGAGGGGAGGAAAGGTAAAGTGATAGGAAAGTAGAGACAGAGAAGGAAAGTGAGCACAGGTACACAATCACCGTTGGTCATTGCGTGCCAAAACCATGATCTGATTATGAAGCACGCCGTCGTGGGGGACTCCGAATTAATTTTGACCACCAGGGGAGCTTTAACGTGCCCCAATGCGTGGAATGCGGGCGTTTTCGCATTTCTACACCATCTAAATGTGGCCTCGTGCTTAGAAGCACAGCACCCTAGCCGCTAAGCCACCACGGCGGGTGTTCATGGATTGCCCCGTTCACAAGCTATGCCGAAACGCAAACACCAAATCAGGCGGATGCGTACTGTGAGACGTCGACGCAGCAAAGACACGAGGACGAAGGTGACGTTTGATATTTGCGAGGAAGGAATGGTGAGGAGAGGTGCATGCAGATAAATGTGCGGCACACACACACACACACACGCACACACGCACCCACGCACCCACGCGCACACACATATTGTAATGAAGAAGAGCGCACAAAGGTCAACCGCTGAGCCAGATGGATCGAATGTGCTTGGCGGGTGTGTAAGCCGCTCGGGCTTCCAGCTGTTCTTGCGCTGCGTCGCTTGACCGGTTACGCTTGGCTGTACCTGCTGAATATACTATATATATATATATATATATATATATATATATATATACGTTAACGTTTATGTACTCCTTGAGTTACAATTACATCTACACTCGAGGTCCCGGGATCAAATCCCGGCCACGGCGGCCGCATTGCGATGGGGGCGAAATGCGAAAACCCCCATGTACATTGATTTAAGTGCACGTTAAAGAACCCCAGGTAGTCTAAATTACTCCGGAGTCCGCCACTACGGCTTACCTCATAATCAGATCGTGGCTTTGGCACGTACAACTTCTTCATATAATTTAATTTCTGGCAGCTCCACGTTTTAGGGGATCGGCAGAAACGCAGTGGTACATACGCCGGTGGCCTGCATGATATTTACACGTTATATGTTGTGATTTATTGTTTCATTACCCAGAACACAGATGCGCTCCTGACACTCTATTGTCAGTCAACATGCAGTCTTATATAAGCCTGTGCTAATATATATATATATATATATATATATATATATATATATATATATATATATATATATCCAGAGATAACGGGGGTATTTTTTAATGCAGTATTTTTTTTTGAAGAATTAGAAGTAGATCGGTGGTGATGCACGAAATGCACACACACGCGACACACAAACACACATACGCGCGCGCACACACACGTGCGCACAAAATGCCAAGTAACATCCACAAGCATGCAGAGTAACGATCGTCTAGAGCGCCTGGTTCAAGCTGGTGCCCCGAGTCAAACTAAGGCCGGTATTTTGTAGTGAACGCGTTATGCTTTATTCTATACTAGTCTTATCATCCACCGCTCACGGCTGGCTGATCCCGTTGATAACGTGAGCGGACCGTCGCTCTGACCGCTGACCAAGCGCGAAAAGCGCTAAAAGGCATTAGCATCGGAAAAGCATCGCTACAAAGTATTGGCCTAAATGTACCTTGGTTGCGCGCAGAGCAGTAGCAGCGCTGGTCCAAGTTTAAAGAATATGGTGCAGCTGCAAAGATCTGCCACGTTAATTTAAAGCAGACTTCAGGACCACTCTTGTCTTCGCAAAGCGCGTGTTGGTTATTGCTACCAATCACGCGTCTAGATGGTCAGCCCCTCGATAAGAAGTAATATTTACTCCGTTATCTGCGTAATTGACTAAGTTACATTAATTACCTTTTTAATTACTGATCTTAGGCTGACTAATAGATGGAAACAACTTTATTCAAATCCGGCAAAGTTTAATGACCCGGGCTCAGGTCTCCCATGAGGGGACTTGGAGGCCTTGCCTCGTCGCCGCCTCCCGGGCCCGCTGGACTGCCCACTCTTGTGTCTTGAGGTTGGAGCTGCGCCGAGCGGCGGCCCACTTCGACGCAAGAGCCTCCGGAGCTAGGGCCCATTTTCGCTGCTATAACAGGACACTCCCACAACATCTGTGAGAGTGTCGCTCTAGTTGCCTGACATAACTTGCAAATAGCACTCGGGTATTGCGTGGGGAAAATGTGCTGCAATCGCACCGGACTGGGGAAGGTGTGTGTCTGCAGTTGTCGCCAGACGACTGCCTGGCAATGTTTCAGTTTGCGGTGAGGTGGGGGCAATATCCTCCTGCCTAACTGGTAGTGCTTGGTGATATCATTATAGCTTACTAAGCGTTCTCGCGTGTTTCGCACCAGGAGGTCCGAACTCGAAGAGGGTGTCTCAGACTCTGCGCGGCGAGTCAGTTCTCGCGCAGAGTGGTGTGCCACCTCATTCAAATTAGGGGGGCCCTCGTCGGTGGGGGTGGCGACGTGCGCTGGGAACCACATGATCGCGGCGCTATCGAAGTGCTGTCGACCAGCTTTCCTTAGGATCTGAAGAGCTTCGGAGGAAATGTACCCCCGCGCGTAGTTACGAACTGCGGATTGTGAGTCGCTAAGAACTACCTCGCAGAAGGGGTCGGTAAGCGCAAGCGCAATCGCAACCTCTTCCACTGTATCTGGGTATTCCGTGCTGACACTACACGCGTGAGTAAGCCGGGAGTTAACGTCTATGACTACCGCCGTGAACCGGTGTTCTTGTGTGTACTCTGCCGCGTCTACGAAGCGCGTAGTCGTCTTCCCACCAAAGGAGCCCGGCAGTGCCTTGGCACGGGCCTGGCGTCGGCCCCTGTTATGTTCGGGGTGCATGTTTCGAGGGATAGGGGCGACGATTAGCGTGTCGCTGATGTCGGGTGGAATGGCCTGTTTCTGACCGTGTTGGACATGGTAATTGAAGCCGAGTTTCTGCAGGATGTACCGACCCGTGGCTGTCAGGGACATGCTCTTTGCGACAGACTCTTGAACAGGCTTTGGACAGGCTCTTTGCGCATCCACGATTTCCTCAAGCGTGTTGTATACCCCCCGCTGTAGCAGACGAGAAGTGCTCGTGGGCTCCGGTAGGCCAAGGGTGATCTTGTAAGTCTTGCGTATAAGGGTGTTCAGTTTCTCCCTTTCGGTGACATTCCAGTTGTGGAAGGCAGCCACATAAGTAATGTGACTGATTGCGAAGGAGTGTATGAGGCGCATGACACTGTCCTCCTTCACGCCCGTGTGCTTGTTTGTAATGCGTTGACTAAAGCAAATGAGCAAAGGAGTAGTCTTTGAATTTTTTGAGCTAAACAAATTCCACTCAACAGGATCCGGTAAGAGCTACACGAACAAATATTTCACATTCGAAGGCTCTCTCAGAGAGAAACTGACGCGGAAAAAAAGCACCTTTGACGTCGATATCGGCGCCCCGCTTTTAGTCGGGCTATCACCGTCAGCACTGGCACGGTCCCATGAGGAGGTGGTGTGCCTTTGTGGTGTGCCTTTGTGGTGTGCCTTGGTCATCTATTGTTCTTCGGCGGCAACGCAATGGCCACGCTTGCATGTATATTTACAGTTTCCCATATACCCATACGCCACTGTTTATATAAATGCAGATTTTGAATCAGGTCGACGTGATAGGCACTTTATGCGTCAGTATCACTTTAACAGAGACATCGAATGTGGAGCAGGCAAAGAAAGCGCCGCTTTAATAAATAAGTGGCAGTTTCTCGCAAAGGGCGAAGCATTGACAGCGATAGCAAGGTTTAGCATTGCGCTTGGACTCTTTCCTATGGAGCCTCTACTCAGGCATTCGGCCACAGGAATGCTTGCTCCGCAGTCAACGAATTTCATACGGTGTTCACCCCAATGTCATATTAAATTTCTATCTTCTCATTTTTGTGTGTGCTTTTCAATTGCTGTTTATTGATTCCTCGTATTGTTATTCCTTTCATTTTAACCTGTAATTTCCCCTTCCAACAGCATTCCATTACTCTATAGCAGTGCTGGAAGTTTATTTGTGGTTATAACGTTAATGTCAGCAGTGAACCTTCATGAGAGTCGCCGTTTCGAAAGTGTACGACCAGACATATTCGGTGGCTCCTCTGAGAGTACAGAAAGTTGGATAGGTTTCTACGAGCACGCTACAGAATACAATTGAAGTCTGACAGAGGCCGTATAGTTAACACGCGAGCAAGGTTTTTTTTTTTTTTTAACAGTAAGAAGTACAGGACGAAAGAACAGACGACAAAACAGAAAACAGCGCTTTGCACGTCGTCTCTGCTTTCGTCCTGTCCTTCGCGCTGTTTTTACCACCTTCGTCCTGAACCAACCAGCCCAATTAAGCACATTCCTGCAGAACATGCGACCATTTCTTGCCGGACTAGCAAAAAAAAATGGCATGAGTCTCGGCTGTTGAATTGGGAATGTGAACTATGGTCCAAATAGAAAGCAAGCTTTATAACAACCTTTCAAGGGAGTTCAGTCGAACAATGGGACCAGGCTATTTCCTACCGCTTCTAGCTGATGCTCCACTAGAGTATTTGGTTGAAAAGCAACGCCTCCTTCGTATTGCTGAACCGAAGCTGCCGTTAAAATCAGTGCTAATTCTCATTACCCCTGAGCTACCAAAGGAACTACGGCTGCTGGGGCAGGTTAGATGGCACGAAATGCTCGAAGCAATGTTGGAGCTGTTGCTAGCTTTTCCGCACTTCTGCATGAAGATGGCCAACAAACATCGCCAAAATCCTCACGAGATATCAAGTTGTAGTTTTCAAACCACACACCACCGCTTTTCGCAGGAGATGCAGGAAGAAACTTCCAAACTTGGTTCGGACGTTTCAAGACCCATTAATACCTAATGTGGTAAAACATTTGGCAAGGGAGAGCCAAAAAAACATTTTCCACCCTTCCACTCCGTGAAGAAGGATGATAAGCGAACCTTGTTCCTTTGTACACCTAACCGTCTTCTTTGCCATCAACTTTATGTTTACGGGAATGTGCCCTTGTTCTTCATCCTGCCTTAGAATCTCTTCATTCATTCACACTTGTGTCGCAGTTCATAGGAGCTTATCACACTCATGAGGGACGAGTTGTGTTCGAACCACAAGCGCTTGCCTTGGATGCATCGAGTTTGCTCGGTGGCGTTGTTTGCAGCATCCACCCGCCCACCCATTGGCGCTTGCGATTCTTCAAAATTAAATTCCTCCAAGATTTCCCTCAAGTAAGACAATGAATGGCTCATACTCCCTTAAGCAATGGCTTATACCCCGGTAAACGCAGCGTTTACCGGGGTAAAAGTGAAATTCTACGCTGGAATCATGAGCAGCAACTGAGCCAGCTGTGGAAGAAGTCGTCGACGACGACGAACCCTGGAGCAATGACACGAGTGCGTTCGCACGGTTGCGCCGAGGGGCGCCAACATGCCATCTGTGGAAGAAGACGACGACACTCGAGCCATTGCTGATGATGATAGTTTTTTGCGTACATAGACGCTACCGACACCTATGCCTTATAACAAGCTTCGCTTGAAAAGAGACAGACATCAAAAGTGCGCCTTTTTGACTACAGAGACCGTCTTGCTGATGTCGTCAAGCCTACTGTATATTCAGCTAGAAGTGAACGGACAACCTATGCGACCCCTTGTGGACAGTGGTGCTCCGGTGTCCATCATTAGGAAAGAAAGAATAGAAAAAGAAGAAGAAGAAAATATTTTCCGTGGTTGAATGCGGTTATACCAAGTTTGTCGAGTGCTAGCACGGTTTTGCTTGCTTTGCGAAAGGACAAAGACGCTGGTCGGCGCTTTCAGCAACTTCCGCATTTTCAATTTCACCACAAGATAACACACAGACTCTGCTCGGCGCGGCAGTAGCAGCGAGCGAATTGACCTTCATGCTGCGTCTCGCTTCAACGCGAACTGAGCGTCGAAAGCACAGTGCATGCGAAGGTGCCAGCGCTCGCCGCACTTTGTCCACATCGCTGATCCCATTCAGGACAGCAGCCAAGGTAGGTAGTGGCCGCCTAAGTCCCAGTTTGACCTTGGCTGAGCGTGAAGGTCAGGTTATGGAACCAGGCGTTTTCTGGGTTTTTACCTGGAGCAGTAGAGCTGTTGCTCTAAAATTGCGTCGTACAAATAGCCCTGTTCACGGAGGAGAAACGAGGTTATTGCCCATAAGAACATTGTGCGGGGCTTTTACAGCTTCTTCTTGCTTATCAGGACAGGACCAGGGTGTCCGAGCATCTAAAACATCAAGACGACCAGGAAGTGTCTTCAAATGTTGAACAAATTGTTAATTCGACGAAGGTGTGTTGTTCTACAGGAGTGTTTGCAGTGGAGGGCCACAATGTACGCAGTCTGAAGAGGTGCTTTTACGATATAGAAAGCGGGACGTGTATGCCACTTCGTGACGTATACATGATATAAGAGTGGGCCTAGAGCCCATTCTAGGCGAACAGGTATGGCGGCAGGCTGAAGACCTTACGCCCTTACGCGACTCAAATGCTGAGCACAAAGTGGTTTACGTACGCAAAATTCTACGGAAGTCGATGACAAGGCCATGACAACGCCGCAAATCCACAATCTAAAATTTTATCTCTTCTCTCCTGCCTAAAAAACAACGAATTTCTGCTAAACGTGCTATTGATGGGATTGGTGTACCGGTGACGTATTCTGTGGCGCTATAACGTAAAGCTATTCGAAACTTTTCTACTCCAATTCTGCAATCAGCCCACCACGATTGGTCAAAACGTTTTCGGGCCACTCCCAACTTTGCCTGTCTGTCACGCGACGTCACAAAAACCACAATAACTCCTCATCTGATATAATGTGTAGACACTGATTATCAGTGATTAAACCGCACGAAAGAAAAATAATTATTCCTGATTCGACACCTCATTAGCTCTCTGCTATAGGTACAATGTTTTCGGGCTGCGCCCACTTCGCCTGTCTGTCACGCGACCTCACAAAACCGCGAAAACTCACCGCGTCAAAGGGGCGTGTACGCGACAAAAATGCGTTATAAAACTGAACAAAACTGAAAATTTTTCTCGATAGCCAGAGTCTGCCACGTTCCGAAAGGAATAGAATGTGTGCGCTGCTGAGCACGAGATCGCGCGATCGAATCCGGGCC
The DNA here is from genome assembly GCF_013339745.2 of Dermacentor silvarum. Classification (NCBI taxonomy): domain Eukaryota; kingdom Metazoa; phylum Arthropoda; class Arachnida; order Ixodida; family Ixodidae; genus Dermacentor; species Dermacentor silvarum. The sequence continues at coordinate 221,524,904 of NC_051154.1, read as the reverse complement.
GCGGCGGCCGCATTTTGATGGAGGCGAAATGCAAAAAAACGCTAGTGTGCTGGCGTTGTAGCGCACTGCAAAGAACTCCAGGTGGTCAAAATTATACCGGAGCCCTCCACTACGGCGTGCCTCATAATCAGAACTGGTTTTGGCACGTAAAACCGCAGAAAGAAGGAATAGAAGATGGCTGCCCGCCGATCGCTCAGGCCCTTGCTACTCGCACCTGCCGGTGAGCATGTATTTATTTGCGCATGATAAACCTTTTTGCGTGGCAGTAAAACGTTATCGAGCCCTTTCGGCACGTATACGACATCGCTCTGCCAACTCTTCCTTGCCGAGGATCCGTTTTAGCGGCATTCTTATCCATCCGTTGCACGCCGCCGCGATTTTCGACCAGCCACCGCAAGTTAAGTAAGCGAAGCGGACCAATCGGAGAAGCCGGAACCACCTTCTTCATGCGGTTATCTATTTTCACTGTGCTGGCTCGGCCCCATCAAAACCCTCTCCCCGAGAGCGTGATCCTCGCCTCTTGTCAGCCAATTAGATAACAAACGCCTCTCAGTGGAGGCAATGTTATTCGTTTTGAAACCGAACAAAGGTGACCTCCTATAAACGAGGAGAGTGTTTGATTGGCTTGTTCAGACAACGCTGCTGGTCACCGCCCGATGCTTTGGTCGGTGGTTACGTAAATTTGACGTCAGGAGATTGGAATAAAAACAGCTTGGGAATAGCTTGATGTTATAGCGCCCCTGCCATGATCACTTTGGCGATACTATCACCTTCGCGTGACGTAGTGCTTAACCATGCAATCAGCTCGTCGTCGATACTGTCACCGAAAGAGATCGTCCCAGAATACATCCCCAGATATCTCTCAGATTTATTTTTTCGCTGAGCAGCTCGAGGAACACCCACTCCAAATTTTTCCGGCATACGCTTCACCAATTACTTGTTCCAGCTCTTTCCTATGACAATTGACATACGTGGTTATCCATCAGTTCACACAAAGTATCAAGAGTGGGACATGCTGAAGCATAAGCAAGATCATGGCATGAAAAATTGCGTGACTCAATGAAATATTACCTGGCTCATAGAAGTTCAACGCGAACTAAGGCAAGCATGTTTCACAGTTTTACAGCGTACTCGTTGACCGGTTGATTTTGTTCCACTATAGGATCACGCTGTGCAGTGATTCTCTACTTCTCTACTAAACATTAAAGCATATTGATTTTCTCCCGTTGCCATCATACGAAGGCGCACTGTGAGCTTTTTTGTGTGGAGAAAATTCATATAGACTGTTAGATACGGACGTCCGTCAAGTTCTCCGAGCTCAACCACTCGTCGTCACCTGTCAATCCTGGTGCGCAGGGGCGCGTCGACCGTGATATCGGTCTCTTCAAAACGGTTGATTATCTCCACCTAGTGTGCCGCGCGGGGAGCTTTTGTCTCCCCCCGTCCCCTGGCTTGACTCTTCCCGAAAGTGCAACAGGAGGCTGGCACGGTTCCAGATACTTGACCCTGGTCCCGAGCAAACATGTTTTGCAGCTCTGGAAGGTCGTTCGAGAACGACCCGTCCCCTCCAGCCAGCTCAGCGCCTACCAGGCGAGGAGGAAATGCTGGACGAAGGCAGCCATCAAAGAGTAGAGCTCTTGGAGCGTCGCCATTGGCCGAATATGACGCCACTTGCGCGGGCCCCTACAATTGGAGGAAAATGACGACACTTGCGCGGGCTCCGACAATTAGAGGAAAATGACGTCACCCTGAGCGGCCGAAGGCGTTAAAAGAGAGACAGATCGAGAAGACCGACGTTCTTCTTGCCACGGGCCGCAGCGTCCGATTTGCTGCCGGCCATCGATGACTTCATTGCTGTTCTTTGCTTTGTGCTAAATCCTGTAAATAATGTAAATAAACCTTCAGTTCTCAAAGTCCTTCTCAATGTCGGCCAACTCCTGCACTCAACGGCAAGATATAATAAGACCCACCTGCTTCCAGGGGGCCCGTTTTCACTATGTTGACGCAGAACAAAATGTACCAAGACTAACGAGATGAAAGAGATGTAACAAGACAAGACAAACCGAGTGAAAGGAACTTCACATTTCATCACATGATGGAAGGTAGCGCCAAAAACAAAATGACGAAAAAAACTGAATGTACGTAGTCACAGAATTGTTTCTGCTTTTTTCCACATTTTTTGCCCTGTTTTCCATCAGGTTTAGACACGCACTAGTACCAGCAAAACAACTGCTTTACATTTCATCTCCGTCTATTCAATTCTGATGCGCATTCGTTACTGCGTATGTGTTTGTGATGGTTGCAAGTTTCCACTTTTGCACTGAGGCGAACATGTTTTTCACATCCGGAGAGGTGCGATTACAAGTGTCGGCAGCACCTAACAGGTAAGAGAGAGAGAGAGCAAGGAGAGGAAAGGCAGGGAGGTCAACCAGAAGGGCGTCCGGTTTGCTACCCTGCACTAGGGGTGAGGGAAAGGGGGAATAGAAAGAATAAAATAGGGAGAGAATGAGTACTGAGTACACGTGGGACGAGGTACAGGGACACTATAGGCGGTCTCTTAAACCGGTGTACTTCAAATACAGTACTAATGCACGCAACGCTTTTTGTGCCAGTGACGGGTGTAGCCACGGTCCGAGTATGTTTGACTCAGAGAAGGGTCACGAGTCCAGTCGGGTGAAAGTGGTCCTGATAGAGAGGCGTTGCACGTCGTAGCGAGGACAGGTACACAATAGGTGCTCGATGGTTTCCTCGCACATACAGGAGTCGCACATCGGGCTCTGGGCCATTCCCATACGGAAGCAGTAAGCGTTCGTGAACGCCACTCCCAGCCACAAGCGGCACAGCAAAGTTGTTTCGCCGCGGGAAAGGCTAGATGGCAATTGTAGACGCAGCAAGGGGTCCAACTTGTACAATCGGCAATTGAAGGCACTTGAACTCCATAAAGCTTGTGACTTTTTGCGTGCAAGCAGACGAAGTTCCCTGGCAGTGTCCGTCCTCGCCAAAGGTATTGTACGCGTCTGGGTGTCTTCGTGAGCAGATCGGGCAGCCCTGTCAGCAATGTCGTTGCCGATGATGCCACAGTGAGCAGGAATCCACTGGAACACTATGATGTGTCCTGTTTCCAGAGCATGGTTACGTACTTCCGTGATGTCGGATATCATCTGCTCGTAAGTTCTGTGATGTAAGGCTGACTTGATACTGTGAAGGGCTGCCTTAGAGTCACAGAATATGACCCATTTCTGTGCTGGCTCTTCTTTGACGTAGGTCACAGCTGCATGGAGGGCTGCAAGTTCTGCCGACGTAGATGTAGCCATATTGA